>NW_027479150.1:0-210038 GCF_051014685.1 Ptiloglossa arizonensis | reverse complement strand
GCGTTTCTTACCTCAAAACTGCGATATCTCGCGAACGGATTGACCAATCCGCAAAGTTTCTGTTGCATCTGCAAGTAGAAACCAGCCCCATTACAACGGTATGAGTAGTTTTCCCCTAGACCGTTCTATTTATTCGTTTCGAGCATCAGAACTGCGAAAATTTGGAGTTTCTCAAGCGTTTCTTACCTCAAAACTGCCATATCTCGCGAACGGATTGACCATTCCGCAAAGTTTCTGTTGCATCTGAAAGTAGAAACTCGCCCCATTACAACGGTATAAGTAGTTATCCCCTAGGCCGTTCTAGTTATTCGTTTCGAGCATCAGAACTGCGAAAATTTGGAGTTTCTCAAGCGTTTCTTACCTCAAAACTGCCATATCTCGCGAACGGATTGACCAATCCGCAAAGTTTCTGTTGCATCTGATAGTAGAAACTAGCCCCATTACAACGGTGTGAGTAGTTTTCCCCTAGACCGTTCTAGTTATTCGTTTCGAGCATCAGAACTGCGAAAATTTGGAGTTTCTCAAGCGTTTCTTACCTCAAAACTGCCATATCTCGCGAACGGATTGACCAATCCGCAAAGTTTCTGTTGCATCTGAAAGTAGAAACTAGCCCCATTACAACGGTATGAGTAGTTTTCCCCTAGACCGTTCTAGTTATTCGTTTCGAGCATCAGAACTGCGAAAATTTGGAGTTTCTCAAGCGTTTCTTACCTCAAAACTGCCATATCTCGCGAACGGATTGACCAATCCGCAAAGTTTCTGTTGCATCTGAAAGTAGAAACTCGCCCCATTACAACGGTATAAGTAGTTTTCCCCTAGACCGTTCTAGTTATTCGTTTCGAGCATCAGAACTGCGAAAATTTTAAGTTTCTCAAGCGTTTCTTACCCCAAAACTGCCATATCTCGCGAACGGATTGACCAATCCGCAAAATTTCTCTTGCATCTGAAAGTCGAAACACGCCCCATTACAACGGCATGAGTAGTTTTCCCCTAGGCCGCTCTAGTTATTCGTTTCGAGCCTCAGAACTGCGAAAATTTGGTGTTTCTCAAGCGTTTCTTACCTCAAAACTGCCATATCTCGCGAACGGATTGACCAATCCGCAAAGTTTCTGTTGCATCCGAAAGTAGAAACTAGCCCCATTACAACGGTATGAGTAGTTTTCCCCTAGACCCTTCTAGTTATTCGTTTCGAGCATCAGAACTACGAAAATTTGGAGTTTCTCATGCGTTTCTTACCTCAAAACTGCCATATCTCGCGAACGGATTGACCAATCCGCAAAGTTTCTGTTGCATCTGAAAGTAGAAACTAGCCCCATTACAACGGTATGAGTAGTTTTCCCCTAGACCGTTCTAGTTATTCGTTTCGAGCATCAGAACTGCGAAAATTTGGAGTTTCTCAAGCGTTTCTTACCTCAAAACTGCCATATCTCGCGAACGGATTGACCAATCCGCAAAGTTTCTGTTGCATCTGAAAGTAGAAACTCGCCCCATTACAACGGTATAAGTAGTTATCCCCTAGGCCGTTCTAGTTATTCGTTTCGAGCATCAGAACTGCGAAAATTTGGAGTTTCTCAAGCGTTTCTTACCTCAAAACTGCCATATCTCGCGAACGGATTGACCAATCCGCAAAGTTTCTGTGGCATCTGAAAGTAGAAACTCGCCCCATTACAACAGTATGAGTAGTTTTCCCCTAGACCCTTCTAGTTATTCGTTTCGAGCATCAGAACTGCGAAAATCTGGAGTTTCTCAAGCGTTTCTTACCTCAAAACTGCCATATCTCGCGAACGGATTGGCCAATCCGCAAAGTTTCTGTTGCATCTGATAGTAGAAACTAGCCCCATTACAACGGTGTGAGTAGTTTTCCCCTAGACCGTTCTAGTTATTCGTTTCGAGCATCAGAACTGCGAAAATTTGGAGTTTCTCAAGCGTTTCTTACCTCAAAACTGCCATATCTCGCGAACGGATTGACCAGTCCGCAAAGTTTCTGTTGCATCTGAAAGTAGAAACTAGCCCCATTACAACGGTATGAGTAGTTTTCCCCTAGACCGTTCTAGTTATTCGTTTCGAGCATCAGAACTGCGAAAATTTGGAGTTTCTCAAGCGTTTCTTACCTCAAAACTGCCATATCTCGCGAACGGATTGACCAATCCGCAAAGTTTCTGTTGCATCTGAAAGTAGAAACTAGCCCCATTACAACGGTATGAGTAGTTTTCCCCTAGGCCGTTCTAGTTATTCGTTTCGAGCATCAGAACTGCGAAAATTTGGAGTTTCTCAAGCGTTTCTTACCTCAAAACTGCCATATCTCGCGAACGGATTGACCAATCCGAAAAGTTTCTGTTGCATCCGAAAGTAGAAACTAGCCCCATTACAACGGTATGAGTAGTTTTCCCCTAGACCGTTCTAGTTATTCGTTTCGAGCATCAGAACTGCGAAAATTTGGAGTTTCTCAAGCGTTTCTTACCTCAAAACTGCCATATCTCGCGAACGGATTGACCAATCCGCAAAGTTTCTGTTGCATCTGCAAGTAGAAACCAGCCCCATAACAACGGTATGAGTAGTTTTCCCCTAGACCGTTCTAGTTATTCGTTTCGAGCATCAGAACTGCGAAAATTTGGAGTTTGTCAAGCGTTTCTTACCTCAAAACTGCCATATCTCGCGAACGGATTGACCAATCCGCAAAGTTTCTGTTGCATCTGAAAGTAGAAACTAGCCCCATTACAACGGTATGAGTAGTTTTCCCCTAGACCGTTCTTGTTATTCGTTTCGAGCATCAGAACTGCGAAAATTTGGAGTTTCTCAAGCGTTTCTTACCTCAAAACTGCCATATCTCGCGAACGGATTGACCAATCCGCAAAGTTTCTGTTGCATCTGAAAGTAGAAACTAGCCCCATTACAACGGTATGAGTAGTTTTCCCCTAGAC
The DNA here is from genome assembly GCF_051014685.1 of Ptiloglossa arizonensis. Classification (NCBI taxonomy): domain Eukaryota; kingdom Metazoa; phylum Arthropoda; class Insecta; order Hymenoptera; family Colletidae; genus Ptiloglossa; species Ptiloglossa arizonensis. Next base: position 207,117 of record NW_027479150.1, on the reverse strand, counting down.
CGTTCTAGTTAATCGTTTCGAGCATCAGAACTGCGAAAATTTGGAGTTTCTCAAGAGTTTCTTACCTCAAAACTGCCATATCTCGCGAACGGATTGACCAATCCGCAAAGTTTCTGTTGCATCTGAAAGTAGAAACTAGCCCCATTACAACGGTATGAGTAGTTTTCCCCTAGACCGTTCTATTTATGCGTTTCGAGCATCAGAACTGCGAAAATTTGGAGTTTCTCAAGCGTTTCTTACCTCAAAACTGCCATATCTCGCGAACGGATTGACCAATCCGCAAAGTTTCTGTTGCATCTGAAAGTAGAAACTCGCCCCATTACAACGGTATAAGTAGTTATCCCCTAGGCCGTTCTAGTTATTCGTTTCGAGCATCAGAACTGCGAAAATTTGGAGTTTCTCAAGCGTTTCTTACCTCAAAACTGCCATATCTCGCGAACGGATTGACCAATCCGCAAAGTTTCTGTTGCATCTGAAAGTAGAAACTAGCCCCATTACAACGGTATGAGTAGTTTTCCCCTAGACCGTTCTAGTTATTCGTTTCGAGCATCAGAACTGCGAAAATTTGGAGTTTCTCAAGCGTTTCTTCCTCAAAACTGCCATATCTCGCGAACGGATTGACCAATCCGCAAAGTTTCTGTTGCATCTGAAAGTAGAAACTCGCCCCATTACAACGGTATAAGTAGTTTTCCCCTAGACCGTTCTAGTTATTCGTTTCGAGCATCAGAACTGCGAAAATTTTAAGTTTCTCAAGCGTTTCTTACCCCAAAACTGCCATATCTCGCGAACGGATTGACCAATCCGCAAAATTTCTCTTGCATCTGAAAGTCGAAACACGCCCCATTACAACGGCATGAGTAGTTTTCCCCTAGGCCGCTCTAGTTATTCGTTTCGAGCCTCAGAACTGCGAAAATTTGGTGTTTCTCAAGCGTTTCTTACCTCAAAACTGCCATATCTCGCGAACGGATTGACCAATCCGCAAAGTTTCTGTTGCATCCGAAAGTAGAAACTAGCCCCATTACAACGGTATGAGTAGTTTTCCCCTAGACCCTTCTAGTTATTCGTTTCGAGCATCAGAACTACGAAAATTTGGAGTTTCTCATGCGTTTCTTACCTCAAAACTGCCATATCTCGCGAACGGATTGACCAATCCGCAAAGTTTCTGTTGCATCTGAAAGTAGAAACTAGCCCCATTACAACGGTATGAGTAGTTTTCCCCTAGGCCGTTCTAGTTATTCGTTTCGAGCATCAGAACTGCGAAAATTTGGAGTTTCTCAAGCGTTTCTTACCTCAAAACTGCCATATCTCGCGAACGGATTGACCAATCCGCAAAGTTTCTGTGGCATCTGAAAGTAGAAACTCGCCCCATTACAACAGTATGAGTAGTTTTCCCCTAGACCGTTCTAGTTATTCGTTTCGAGCATCAGAACTGCGAAAATTTGGAGTTTCTCAAGCGTTTCTTAACTCAAAACTGCCATATCTCGCGAACGGATTGACCAATCCGCAAAGTTTCTGTTGCATCTGAAAGTAGAAACTCGCCCCATTACAACGGTATGAGTAGTTTTCCCCTAGGCCGTTCTAGTTATTCGTTTCGAGCGTCAGAACTGCGAAAATTTGGAGTTTCTCAAGCGTTTCTTACCTCAAAACTGCGATATCTCGCGAACGGATTGACCAATCCGCAAAGTTTCTGTTGCATCTGCAAGTAGAAACCAGCCCCATTACAACGGTATGAGTAGTTTTCCCCTAGACCGTTCTATTTATTCGTTTCGAGCATCAGAACTGCGAAAATTTGGAGTTTCTCAAGCGTTTCTTACCTCAAAACTGCCATATCTCGCGAACGGATTGACCATTCCGCAAAGTTTCTGTTGCATCTGAAAGTAGAAACTCGCCCCATTACAACGGTATAAGTAGTTATCCCCTAGGCCGTTCTAGTTATTCGTTTCGAGCATCAGAACTGCGAAAATTTGGAGTTTCTCAAGCGTTTCTTACCTCAAAACTGCCATATCTCGCGAACGGATTGACCAATCCGCAAAGTTTCTGTTGCATCTGATAGTAGAAACTAGCCCCATTACAACGGTGTGAGTAGTTTTCCCCTAGACCGTTCTAGTTATTCGTTTCGAGCATCAGAACTGCGAAAATTTGGAGTTTCTCAAGCGTTTCTTACCTCAAAACTGCCATATCTCGCGAACGGATTGACCAATCCGCAAAGTTTCTGTTGCATCTGAAAGTAGAAACTAGCCCCATTACAACGGTATGAGTAGTTTTCCCCTAGACCGTTCTAGTTATTCGTTTCGAGCATCAGAACTGCGAAAATTTGGAGTTTCTCAAGCGTTTCTTACCTCAAAACTGCCATATCTCGCGAACGGATTGACCAATCCGCAAAGTTTCTGTTGCATCTGAAAGTAGAAACTCGCCCCATTACAACGGTATAAGTAGTTTTCCCCTAGACCGTTCTAGTTATTCGTTTCGAGCATCAGAACTGCGAAAATTTTAAGTTTCTCAAGCGTTTCTTACCCCAAAACTGCCATATCTCGCGAACGGATTGACCAATCCGCAAAATTTCTCTTGCATCTGAAAGTCGAAACACGCCCCATTACAACGGCATGAGTAGTTTTCCCCTAGGCCGCTCTAGTTATTCGTTTCGAGCCTCAGAACTGCGAAAATTTGGTGTTTCTCAAGCGTTTCTTACCTCAAAACTGCCATATCTCGCGAACGGATTGACCAATCCGCAAAGTTTCTGTTGCATCCGAAAGTAGAAACTAGCCCCATTACAACGGTATGAGTAGTTTTCCCCTAGACCCTTCTAGTTATTCGTTTCGAGCATCAGAACTACGAAAATTTGGAGTTTCTCATGCGTTTCTTACCTCAAAACTGCCATATCTCGCGAACGGATTGACCAATCCGCAAAGTTTCTGTTGCATCTGAAAGTAGAAACTAGCCCCATTACAACGGTATGAGTAGTTTTCCCCTAGACCGTTCTAGTTATTCGTTTCGAGCATCAGAACTGCGAAAATTTGGAGTTTCTCAAGCGTTTCTTACCTCAAAACTGCCATATCTCGCGAACGGATTGACCAATCCGCAAAGTTTCTGTTGCATCTGAAAGTAGAAACTCGCCCCATTACAACGGTATAAGTAGTTATCCCCTAGGCCGTTCTAGTTATTCGTTTCGAGCATCAGAACTGCGAAAATTTGGAGTTTCTCAAGCGTTTCTTACCTCAAAACTGCCATATCTCGCGAACGGATTGACCAATCCGCAAAGTTTCTGTGGCATCTGAAAGTAGAAACTCGCCCCATTACAACAGTATGAGTAGTTTTCCCCTAGACCCTTCTAGTTATTCGTTTCGAGCATCAGAACTGCGAAAATCTGGAGTTTCTCAAGCGTTTCTTACCTCAAAACTGCCATATCTCGCGAACGGATTGGCCAATCCGCAAAGTTTCTGTTGCATCTGATAGTAGAAACTAGCCCCATTACAACGGTGTGAGTAGTTTTCCCCTAGACCGTTCTAGTTATTCGTTTCGAGCATCAGAACTGCGAAAATTTGGAGTTTCTCAAGCGTTTCTTACCTCAAAACTGCCATATCTCGCGAACGGATTGACCAGTCCGCAAAGTTTCTGTTGCATCTGAAAGTAGAAACTAGCCCCATTACAACGGTATGAGTAGTTTTCCCCTAGACCGTTCTAGTTATTCGTTTCGAGCATCAGAACTGCGAAAATTTGGAGTTTCTCAAGCGTTTCTTACCTCAAAACTGCCATATCTCGCGAACGGATTGACCAATCCGCAAAGTTTCTGTTGCATCTGAAAGTAGAAACTAGCCCCATTACAACGGTATGAGTAGTTTTCCCCTAGGCCGTTCTAGTTATTCGTTTCGAGCATCAGAACTGCGAAAATTTGGAGTTTCTCAAGCGTTTCTTACCTCAAAACTGCCATATCTCGCGAACGGATTGACCAATCCGAAAAGTTTCTGTTGCATCCGAAAGTAGAAACTAGCCCCATTACAACGGTATGAGTAGTTTTCCCCTAGACCGTTCTAGTTATTCGTTTCGAGCATCAGAACTGCGAAAATTTGGAGTTTCTCAAGCGTTTCTTACCTCAAAACTGCCATATCTCGCGAACGGATTGACCAATCCGCAAAGTTTCTGTTGCATCTGCAAGTAGAAACCAGCCCCATAACAACGGTATGAGTAGTTTTCCCCTAGACCGTTCTAGTTATTCGTTTCGAGCATCAGAACTGCGAAAATTTGGAGTTTGTCAAGCGTTTCTTACCTCAAAACTGCCATATCTCGCGAACGGATTGACCAATCCGCAAAGTTTCTGTTGCATCTGAAAGTAGAAACTAGCCCCATTACAACGGTATGAGTAGTTTTCCCCTAGACCGTTCTTGTTATTCGTTTCGAGCATCAGAACTGCGAAAATTTGGAGTTTCTCAAGCGTTTCTTACCTCAAAACTGCCATATCTCGCGAACGGATTGACCAATCCGCAAAGTTTCTGTTGCATCTGAAAGTAGAAACTAGCCCCATTACAACGGTATGAGTAGTTTTCCCCTAGACCGTTCTAGTTAATCGTTTCGAGCATCAGAACTGCGAAAATTTGGAGTTTCTCAAGAGTTTCTTACCTCAAAACTGCCATATCTCGCGAACGGATTGACCAATCCGCAAAGTTTCTGTTGCATCTGAAAGTAGAAACTAGCCCCATTACAACGGTATGAGTAGTTTTCCCCTAGACCGTTCTATTTATGCGTTTCGAGCATCAGAACTGCGAAAATTTGGAGTTTCTCAAGCGTTTCTTACCTCAAAACTGCCATATCTCGCGAACGGATTGACCAATCCGCAAAGTTTCTGTTGCATCTGAAAGTAGAAACTCGCCCCATTACAACGGTATAAGTAGTTATCCCCTAGGCCGTTCTAGTTATTCGTTTCGAGCATCAGAACTGCGAAAATTTGGAGTTTCTCAAGCGTTTCTTACCTCAAAACTGCCATATCTCGCGAACGGATTGACCAATCCGCAAAGTTTCTGTTGCATCTGAAAGTAGAAACTAGCCCCATTACAACGGTATGAGTAGTTTTCCCCTAGACCGTTCTAGTTATTCGTTTCGAGCATCAGAACTGCGAAAATTTGGAGTTTCTCAAGCGTTTCTTCCTCAAAACTGCCATATCTCGCGAACGGATTGACCAATCCGCAAAGTTTCTGTTGCATCTGAAAGTAGAAACTCGCCCCATTACAACGGTATAAGTAGTTTTCCCCTAGACCGTTCTAGTTATTCGTTTCGAGCATCAGAACTGCGAAAATTTTAAGTTTCTCAAGCGTTTCTTACCCCAAAACTGCCATATCTCGCGAACGGATTGACCAATCCGCAAAATTTCTCTTGCATCTGAAAGTCGAAACACGCCCCATTACAACGGCATGAGTAGTTTTCCCCTAGGCCGCTCTAGTTATTCGTTTCGAGCCTCAGAACTGCGAAAATTTGGTGTTTCTCAAGCGTTTCTTACCTCAAAACTGCCATATCTCGCGAACGGATTGACCAATCCGCAAAGTTTCTGTTGCATCCGAAAGTAGAAACTAGCCCCATTACAACGGTATGAGTAGTTTTCCCCTAGACCCTTCTAGTTATTCGTTTCGAGCATCAGAACTACGAAAATTTGGAGTTTCTCATGCGTTTCTTACCTCAAAACTGCCATATCTCGCGAACGGATTGACCAATCCGCAAAGTTTCTGTTGCATCTGAAAGTAGAAACTAGCCCCATTACAACGGTATGAGTAGTTTTCCCCTAGGCCGTTCTAGTTATTCGTTTCGAGCATCAGAACTGCGAAAATTTGGAGTTTCTCAAGCGTTTCTTACCTCAAAACTGCCATATCTCGCGAACGGATTGACCAATCCGCAAAGTTTCTGTGGCATCTGAAAGTAGAAACTCGCCCCATTACAACAGTATGAGTAGTTTTCCCCTAGACCGTTCTAGTTATTCGTTTCGAGCATCAGAACTGCGAAAATTTGGAGTTTCTCAAGCGTTTCTTAACTCAAAACTGCCATATCTCGCGAACGGATTGACCAATCCGCAAAGTTTCTGTTGCATCTGAAAGTAGAAACTCGCCCCATTACAACGGTATGAGTAGTTTTCCCCTAGGCCGTTCTAGTTATTCGTTTCGAGCGTCAGAACTGCGAAAATTTGGAGTTTCTCAAGCGTTTCTTACCTCAAAACTGCGATATCTCGCGAACGGATTGACCAATCCGCAAAGTTTCTGTTGCATCTGCAAGTAGAAACCAGCCCCATTACAACGGTATGAGTAGTTTTCCCCTAGACCGTTCTATTTATTCGTTTCGAGCATCAGAACTGCGAAAATTTGGAGTTTCTCAAGCGTTTCTTACCTCAAAACTGCCATATCTCGCGAACGGATTGACCATTCCGCAAAGTTTCTGTTGCATCTGAAAGTAGAAACTCGCCCCATTACAACGGTATAAGTAGTTATCCCCTAGGCCGTTCTAGTTATTCGTTTCGAGCATCAGAACTGCGAAAATTTGGAGTTTCTCAAGCGTTTCTTACCTCAAAACTGCCATATCTCGCGAACGGATTGACCAATCCGCAAAGTTTCTGTTGCATCTGATAGTAGAAACTAGCCCCATTACAACGGTGTGAGTAGTTTTCCCCTAGACCGTTCTAGTTATTCGTTTCGAGCATCAGAACTGCGAAAATTTGGAGTTTCTCAAGCGTTTCTTACCTCAAAACTGCCATATCTCGCGAACGGATTGACCAATCCGCAAAGTTTCTGTTGCATCTGAAAGTAGAAACTAGCCCCATTACAACGGTATGAGTAGTTTTCCCCTAGACCGTTCTAGTTATTCGTTTCGAGCATCAGAACTGCGAAAATTTGGAGTTTCTCAAGCGTTTCTTACCTCAAAACTGCCATATCTCGCGAACGGATTGACCAATCCGCAAAGTTTCTGTTGCATCTGAAAGTAGAAACTCGCCCCATTACAACGGTATAAGTAGTTTTCCCCTAGACCGTTCTAGTTATTCGTTTCGAGCATCAGAACTGCGAAAATTTTAAGTTTCTCAAGCGTTTCTTACCCCAAAACTGCCATATCTCGCGAACGGATTGACCAATCCGCAAAATTTCTCTTGCATCTGAAAGTCGAAACACGCCCCATTACAACGGCATGAGTAGTTTTCCCCTAGGCCGCTCTAGTTATTCGTTTCGAGCCTCAGAACTGCGAAAATTTGGTGTTTCTCAAGCGTTTCTTACCTCAAAACTGCCATATCTCGCGAACGGATTGACCAATCCGCAAAGTTTCTGTTGCATCCGAAAGTAGAAACTAGCCCCATTACAACGGTATGAGTAGTTTTCCCCTAGACCCTTCTAGTTATTCGTTTCGAGCATCAGAACTGCGAAAATCTGGAGTTTCTCAAGCGTTTCTTACCTCAAAACTGCCATATCTCGCGAACGGATTGGCCAATCCGCAAAGTTTCTGTTGCATCTGATAGTAGAAACTAGCCCCATTACAACGGTGTGAGTAGTTTTCCCCTAGACCGTTCTAGTTATTCGTTTCGAGCATCAGAACTGCGAAAATTTGGAGTTTCTCAAGCGTTTCTTACCTCAAAACTGCCATATCTCGCGAACGGATTGACCAGTCCGCAAAGTTTCTGTTGCATCTGAAAGTAGAAACTAGCCCCATTACAACGGTATGAGTAGTTTTCCCCTAGACCGTTCTAGTTATTCGTTTCGAGCATCAGAACTGCGAAAATTTGGAGTTTCTCAAGCGTTTCTTACCTCAAAACTGCCATATCTCGCGAACGGATTGACCAATCCGCAAAGTTTCTGTTGCATCTGAAAGTAGAAACTAGCCCCATTACAACGGTATGAGTAGTTTTCCCCTAGGCCGTTCTAGTTATTCGTTTCGAGCATCAGAACTGCGAAAATTTGGAGTTTCTCAAGCGTTTCTTACCTCAAAACTGCCATATCTCGCGAACGGATTGACCAATCCGAAAAGTTTCTGTTGCATCCGAAAGTAGAAACTAGCCCCATTACAACGGTATGAGTAGTTTTCCCCTAGACCGTTCTAGTTATTCGTTTCGAGCATCAGAACTGCGAAAATTTGGAGTTTCTCAAGCGTTTCTTACCTCAAAACTGCCATATCTCGCGAACGGATTGACCAATCCGCAAAGTTTCTGTTGCATCTGCAAGTAGAAACCAGCCCCATAACAACGGTATGAGTAGTTTTCCCCTAGACCGTTCTAGTTATTCGTTTCGAGCATCAGAACTGCGAAAATTTGGAGTTTGTCAAGCGTTTCTTACCTCAAAACTGCCATATCTCGCGAACGGATTGACCAATCCGCAAAGTTTCTGTTGCATCTGAAAGTAGAAACTAGCCCCATTACAACGGTATGAGTAGTTTTCCCCTAGACCGTTCTTGTTATTCGTTTCGAGCATCAGAACTGCGAAAATTTGGAGTTTCTCAAGCGTTTCTTACCTCAAAACTGCCATATCTCGCGAACGGATTGACCAATCCGCAAAGTTTCTGTTGCATCTGAAAGTAGAAACTAGCCCCATTACAACGGTATGAGTAGTTTTCCCCTAGACCGTTCTAGTTAATCGTTTCGAGCATCAGAACTGCGAAAATTTGGAGTTTCTCAAGAGTTTCTTACCTCAAAACTGCCATATCTCGCGAACGGATTGACCAATCCGCAAAGTTTCTGTTGCATCTGAAAGTAGAAACTAGCCCCATTACAACGGTATGAGTAGTTTTCCCCTAGACCGTTCTATTTATGCGTTTCGAGCATCAGAACTGCGAAAATTTGGAGTTTCTCAAGCGTTTCTTACCTCAAAACTGCCATATCTCGCGAACGGATTGACCAATCCGCAAAGTTTCTGTTGCATCTGAAAGTAGAAACTCGCCCCATTACAACGGTATAAGTAGTTATCCCCTAGGCCGTTCTAGTTATTCGTTTCGAGCATCAGAACTGCGAAAATTTGGAGTTTCTCAAGCGTTTCTTACCTCAAAACTGCCATATCTCGCGAACGGATTGACCAATCCGCAAAGTTTCTGTTGCATCTGAAAGTAGAAACTAGCCCCATTACAACGGTATGAGTAGTTTTCCCCTAGACCGTTCTAGTTATTCGTTTCGAGCATCAGAACTGCGAAAATTTGGAGTTTCTCAAGCGTTTCTTCCTCAAAACTGCCATATCTCGCGAACGGATTGACCAATCCGCAAAGTTTCTGTTGCATCTGAAAGTAGAAACTCGCCCCATTACAACGGTATAAGTAGTTTTCCCCTAGACCGTTCTAGTTATTCGTTTCGAGCATCAGAACTGCGAAAATTTTAAGTTTCTCAAGCGTTTCTTACCCCAAAACTGCCATATCTCGCGAACGGATTGACCAATCCGCAAAATTTCTCTTGCATCTGAAAGTCGAAACACGCCCCATTACAACGGCATGAGTAGTTTTCCCCTAGGCCGCTCTAGTTATTCGTTTCGAGCCTCAGAACTGCGAAAATTTGGTGTTTCTCAAGCGTTTCTTACCTCAAAACTGCCATATCTCGCGAACGGATTGACCAATCCGCAAAGTTTCTGTTGCATCCGAAAGTAGAAACTAGCCCCATTACAACGGTATGAGTAGTTTTCCCCTAGACCCTTCTAGTTATTCGTTTCGAGCATCAGAACTACGAAAATTTGGAGTTTCTCATGCGTTTCTTACCTCAAAACTGCCATATCTCGCGAACGGATTGACCAATCCGCAAAGTTTCTGTTGCATCTGAAAGTAGAAACTAGCCCCATTACAACGGTATGAGTAGTTTTCCCCTAGGCCGTTCTAGTTATTCGTTTCGAGCATCAGAACTGCGAAAATTTGGAGTTTCTCAAGCGTTTCTTACCTCAAAACTGCCATATCTCGCGAACGGATTGACCAATCCGCAAAGTTTCTGTGGCATCTGAAAGTAGAAACTCGCCCCATTACAACAGTATGAGTAGTTTTCCCCTAGACCGTTCTAGTTATTCGTTTCGAGCATCAGAACTGCGAAAATTTGGAGTTTCTCAAGCGTTTCTTAACTCAAAACTGCCATATCTCGCGAACGGATTGACCAATCCGCAAAGTTTCTGTTGCATCTGAAAGTAGAAACTCGCCCCATTACAACGGTATGAGTAGTTTTCCCCTAGGCCGTTCTAGTTATTCGTTTCGAGCGTCAGAACTGCGAAAATTTGGAGTTTCTCAAGCGTTTCTTACCTCAAAACTGCGATATCTCGCGAACGGATTGACCAATCCGCAAAGTTTCTGTTGCATCTGCAAGTAGAAACCAGCCCCATTACAACGGTATGAGTAGTTTTCCCCTAGACCGTTCTATTTATTCGTTTCGAGCATCAGAACTGCGAAAATTTGGAGTTTCTCAAGCGTTTCTTACCTCAAAACTGCCATATCTCGCGAACGGATTGACCATTCCGCAAAGTTTCTGTTGCATCTGAAAGTAGAAACTCGCCCCATTACAACGGTATAAGTAGTTATCCCCTAGGCCGTTCTAGTTATTCGTTTCGAGCATCAGAACTGCGAAAATTTGGAGTTTCTCAAGCGTTTCTTACCTCAAAACTGCCATATCTCGCGAACGGATTGACCAATCCGCAAAGTTTCTGTTGCATCTGATAGTAGAAACTAGCCCCATTACAACGGTGTGAGTAGTTTTCCCCTAGACCGTTCTAGTTATTCGTTTCGAGCATCAGAACTGCGAAAATTTGGAGTTTCTCAAGCGTTTCTTACCTCAAAACTGCCATATCTCGCGAACGGATTGACCAATCCGCAAAGTTTCTGTGGCATCTGAAAGTAGAAACTCGCCCCATTACAACAGTATGAGTAGTTTTCCCCTAGACCGTTCTAGTTATTCGTTTCGAGCATCAGAACTGCGAAAATTTGGAGTTTCTCAAGCGTTTCTTAACTCAAAACTGCCATATCTCGCGAACGGATTGACCAATCCGCAAAGTTTCTGTTGCATCTGAAAGTAGAAACTCGCCCCATTACAACGGTATGAGTAGTTTTCCCCTAGGCCGTTCTAGTTATTCGTTTCGAGCGTCAGAACTGCGAAAATTTGGAGTTTCTCAAGCGTTTCTTACCTCAAAACTGCGATATCTCGCGAACGGATTGACCAATCCGCAAAGTTTCTGTTGCATCTGCAAGTAGAAACCAGCCCCATTACAACGGTATGAGTAGTTTTCCCCTAGACCGTTCTATTTATTCGTTTCGAGCATCAGAACTGCGAAAATTTGGAGTTTCTCAAGCGTTTCTTACCTCAAAACTGCCATATCTCGCGAACGGATTGACCATTCCGCAAAGTTTCTGTTGCATCTGAAAGTAGAAACTCGCCCCATTACAACGGTATAAGTAGTTATCCCCTAGGCCGTTCTAGTTATTCGTTTCGAGCATCAGAACTGCGAAAATTTGGAGTTTCTCAAGCGTTTCTTACCTCAAAACTGCCATATCTCGCGAACGGATTGACCAATCCGCAAAGTTTCTGTTGCATCTGATAGTAGAAACTAGCCCCATTACAACGGTGTGAGTAGTTTTCCCCTAGACCGTTCTAGTTATTCGTTTCGAGCATCAGAACTGCGAAAATTTGGAGTTTCTCAAGCGTTTCTTACCTCAAAACTGCCATATCTCGCGAACGGATTGACCAATCCGCAAAGTTTCTGTTGCATCTGAAAGTAGAAACTAGCCCCATTACAACGGTATGAGTAGTTTTCCCCTAGACCGTTCTAGTTATTCGTTTCGAGCATCAGAACTGCGAAAATTTGGAGTTTCTCAAGCGTTTCTTACCTCAAAACTGCCATATCTCGCGAACGGATTGACCAATCCGCAAAGTTTCTGTTGCATCTGAAAGTAGAAACTCGCCCCATTACAACGGTATAAGTAGTTTTCCCCTAGACCGTTCTAGTTATTCGTTTCGAGCATCAGAACTGCGAAAATTTTAAGTTTCTCAAGCGTTTCTTACCCCAAAACTGCCATATCTCGCGAACGGATTGACCAATCCGCAAAATTTCTCTTGCATCTGAAAGTCGAAACACGCCCCATTACAACGGCATGAGTAGTTTTCCCCTAGGCCGCTCTAGTTATTCGTTTCGAGCCTCAGAACTGCGAAAATTTGGTGTTTCTCAAGCGTTTCTTACCTCAAAACTGCCATATCTCGCGAACGGATTGACCAATCCGCAAAGTTTCTGTTGCATCCGAAAGTAGAAACTAGCCCCATTACAACGGTATGAGTAGTTTTCCCCTAGACCCTTCTAGTTATTCGTTTCGAGCATCAGAACTACGAAAATTTGGAGTTTCTCATGCGTTTCTTACCTCAAAACTGCCATATCTCGCGAACGGATTGACCAATCCGCAAAGTTTCTGTTGCATCTGAAAGTAGAAACTAGCCCCATTACAACGGTATGAGTAGTTTTCCCCTAGACCGTTCTAGTTATTCGTTTCGAGCATCAGAACTGCGAAAATTTGGAGTTTCTCAAGCGTTTCTTACCTCAAAACTGCCATATCTCGCGAACGGATTGACCAATCCGCAAAGTTTCTGTTGCATCTGAAAGTAGAAACTCGCCCCATTACAACGGTATAAGTAGTTATCCCCTAGGCCGTTCTAGTTATTCGTTTCGAGCATCAGAACTGCGAAAATTTGGAGTTTCTCAAGCGTTTCTTACCTCAAAACTGCCATATCTCGCGAACGGATTGACCAATCCGCAAAGTTTCTGTGGCATCTGAAAGTAGAAACTCGCCCCATTACAACAGTATGAGTAGTTTTCCCCTAGGCCGTTCTAGTTATTCGTTTCGAGCATCAGAACTGCGAAAATTTTAAGTTTCTCAAGCGTTTCTTACCCCAAAACTGCCATATCTCGCGAACGGATTGACCAATCCGCAAAATTTCTCTTGCATCTGAAAGTCGAAACACGCCCCATTACAACGGCATGAGTAGTTTTCCCCTAGGCCGCTCTAGTTATTCGTTTCGAGCCTCAGAACTGCGAAAATTTGGTGTTTCTCAAGCGTTTCTTACCTCAAAACTGCCATATCTCGCGAACGGATTGACCAATCCGCAAAGTTTCTGTTGCATCCGAAAGTAGAAACTAGCCCCATTACAACGGTATGAGTAGTTTTCCCCTAGACCCTTCTAGTTATTCGTTTCGAGCATCAGAACTACGAAAATTTGGAGTTTCTCATGCGTTTCTTACCTCAAAACTGCCATATCTCGCGAACGGATTGACCAATCCGCAAAGTTTCTGTTGCATCTGAAAGTAGAAACTAGCCCCATTACAACGGTATGAGTAGTTTTCCCCTAGACCGTTCTAGTTATTCGTTTCGAGCATCAGAACTGCGAAAATTTGGAGTTTCTCAAGCGTTTCTTACCTCAAAACTGCCATATCTCGCGAACGGATTGACCAATCCGCAAAGTTTCTGTTGCATCTGAAAGTAGAAACTAGCCCCATTACAACGGTATGAGTAGTTTTCCCCTAGACCGTTCTAGTTATTCGTTTCGAGCATCAGAACTGCGAAAATTTGGAGTTTCTCAAGCGTTTCTTACCTCAAAACTGCCATATCTCGCGAACGGATTGACCAATCCGCAAAGTTTCTGTTGCATCTGAAAGTAGAAACTCGCCCCATTACAACGGTATAAGTAGTTTTCCCCTAGACCGTTCTAGTTATTCGTTTCGAGCATCAGAACTGCGAAAATTTTAAGTTTCTCAAGCGATTCTTACCCCAAAACTGCCATATCTCGCGAACGGATTGACCAATCCGCAAAATTTCTCTTGCATCTGAAAGTCGAAACACGCCCCATTACAACGGCATGAGTAGTTTTCCCCTAGGCCGCTCCAGTTATTCGTTTCGAGCCTCAGAACTGCGAAAATTTGGTGTTTCTCAAGCGTTTCTTACCTCAAAACTGCCATATCTCGCGAACGGATTGACCAATCCGCAAAGTTTCTGTTGCATCTGAAAGTAGAAACTCGCCCCATTACAACGGTATAAGTAGTTATCCCCTAGGCCGTTCTAGTTATTCGTTTCGAGCATCAGAACTGCGAAAATTTGGAGTTTCTCAAGCGTTTCTTACCTCAAAACTGCCATATCTCGCGAACGGATTGACCAATCCGCAAAGTTTCTGTGGCATCTGAAAGTAGAAACTCGCCCCATTACAACAGTATGAGTAGTTTTCCCCTAGGCCGTTCTAGTTATTCGTTTCGAGCATCAGAACTGCGAAAATTTGGAGTTTCTCAAGCGTTTCTTACCTCAAAACTGCCATATCTCGCGAACGGATTGACCAATCCGCAAAGTTTCTGTGGCATCTGAAAGTAGAAACTCGCCCCATTACAACAGTATGAGTAGTTTTCCCCTAGACCGTTCTAGTTATTCGTTTCGAGCATCAGAACTGCGAAAATTTGGAGTTTCTCAAGCGTTTCTTACCTCAAAACTGCCATATCTCGCGAACGGATTGGCCAATCCGCAAAGTTTCTGTTGCATCTGATAGTAGAAACTAGCCCCATTACAACGGTGTGAGTAGTTTTCCCCTAGACCGTTCTAGTTATTCGTTTCGAGCATCAGAACTGCGAAAATTTGGAGTTTCTCAAGCGTTTCTTACCTCAAAACTGCCATATCTCGCGAACGGATTGACCAATCCGCAAAGTTTCTGTGGCATCTGAAAGTAGAAACTCGCCCCATTACAACAGTATGAGTAGTTTTCCCCTAGGCCGTTCTAGTTATTCGTTTCGAGCATCAGAACTGCGAAAATTTGGAGTTTCTCATGCGTTTCTTACCTCAAAACTGCCATATCTCGCGAACGGATTGACCAATCCGCAAAATTTCTCTTGCATCTGAAAGTCGAAACACGCCCCATTACAACGGCATGAGTAGTTTTCCCCTAGGCCGCTCTAGTTATTCGTTTCGAGCCTCAGAACTGCGAAAATTTGGTGTTTCTCAAGCGTTTCTTACCTCAAAACTGCCATATCTCGCGAACGGATTGACCAATCCGCAAAGTTTCTGTTGCATCCGAAAGTAGAAACTAGCCCCATTACAACGGTATGAGTAGTTTTCCCCTAGACCCTTCTAGTTATTCGTTTCGAGCATCAGAACTACGAAAATTTGGAGTTTCTCATGCGTTTCTTACCTCAAAACTGCCATATCTCGCGAACGGATTGACCAATCCGCAAAGTTTCTATTGCATCTGAAAGTAGAAACTAGCCCCATTACAACGGTATGAGTAGTTTTCCCCTAGACCGTTCTAGTTATTCGTTTCGAGCATCAGAACTGCGAAAATTTGGAGTTTCTCAAGCGTTTCTTACCTCAAAACTGCCATATCTCGCGAACGGATTGACCAATCCGCAAAGTTTCTGTTGCATCTGAAAGTAGAAACTAGCCCCATTACAACGGTATGAGTAGTTTTCCCCTAGACCGTTCTAGTTATTCGTTTCGAGCATCAGAACTGCGAAAATTTGGAGTTTCTCAAGCGTTTCTTACCTCAAAACTGCCATATCTCGCGAACGGATTGACCAATCCGCAAAGTTTCTGTTGCATCTGAAAGTAGAAACTCGCCCCATTACAACGGTATAAGTAGTTTTCCCCTAGACCGTTCTAGTTATTCGTTTCGAGCATCAGAACTGCGAAAATTTTAAGTTTCTCAAGCGTTTCTTACCCCAAAACTGCCATATCTCGCGAACGGATTGACCAATCCGCAAAATTTCTCTTGCATCTGAAAGTCGAAACACGCCCCATTACAACGGCATGAGTAGTTTTCCCCTAGGCCGCTCTAGTTATTCGTTTCGAGCCTCAGAACTGCGAAAATTTGGTGTTTCTCAAGCGTTTCTTACCTCAAAACTGCCATATCTCGCGAACGGATTGACCAATCCGCAAAGTTTCTGTTGCATCCGAAAGTAGAAACTAGCCCCATTACAACGGTATGAGTAGTTTTCCCCTAGACCCTTCTAGTTATTCGTTTCGAGCATCAGAACTACGAAAATTTGGAGTTTCTCATGCGTTTCTTACCTCAAAACTGCCATATCTCGCGAACGGATTGACCAATCCGCAAAGTTTCTGTTGCATCTGAAAGTAGAAACTAGCCCCATTACAACGGTATGAGTAGTTTTCCCCTAGGCCGTTCTAGTTATTCGTTTCGAGCATCAGAACTGCGAAAATTTGGAGTTTCTCAAGCGTTTCTTACCTCAAAACTGCCATATCTCGCGAACGGATTGACCAATCCGCAAAGTTTCTGTTGCATCTGAAAGTAGAAACTAGCCCTATTACAACGGTATGAGTAGTTTTCCCCTAGACCGTTCTAGTTATTCGTTTCGAGCATCAGAACTGCGAAAATTTGGAGTTTCTCAAGCGTTTCTTACCTCAAAACTGCCATATCTCGCGAACGGATTGGCCAATCCGCAAAGTTTCTGTTGCATCTGATAGTAGAAACTAGCCCCATTACAACGGTGTGAGTAGTTTTCCCCTAGACCGTTCTAGTTATTCGTTTCGAGCATCAGAACTGCGAAAATTTGGAGTTTCTCATGCGTTTCTTACCTCAAAACTGCCATATCTCGCGAACGGATTGACCAATCCGCAAAGTTTCTGTTGCATCTGAAAGTAGAAACTAGCCCCATTACAACGGTATGAGTAGTTTTCCCCTAGACCGTTCTAGTTATTCGTTTCGAGCATCAGAACTGCGAAAATTTGGAGTTTCTCAAGCGTTTCTTACCTCAAAACTGCCATATCTCGCGAACGGATTGACCAATCCGCAAAGTTTCTGTTGCATCTAAAAGTAGAAACTCGCCCCATTACAACGGTATAAGTAGTTATCCCCTAGGCCGTTCTAGTTATTCGTTTCGAGCATCAGAACTGCGAAAATTTGGAGTTTCTCAAGCGTTTCTTACCTCAAAACTGCCATATCTCGCGAACGGATTGACCAATCCGCAAAGTTTCTGTGGCATCTGAAAGTAGAAACTCGCCCCATTACAACAGTATGAGTAGTTTTCCCCTAGGCCGTTCTAGTTATTCGTTTCGAGCATCAGAACTGCGAAAATTTGGAGTTTCTCAAGCGTTTCTTACCTCAAAACTGCCATATCTCGCGAACGGATTGGCCAATCCGCAAAGTTTCTGTTGCATCTGATAGTAGAAACTAGCCCCATTACAACGGTGTGAGTAGTTTTCCCCTAGACCGTTCTAGTTATTCGTTTCGAGCATCAGAACTGCGAAAATTTGGAGTTTCTCAAGCGTTTCTTACCTCAAAACTGCCATATCTCGCGAACGGATTGACCAATCCGCAAAGTTTCTGTTGCATCTGAAAGTAGAAACTCGCCCCATTACAACGGTATAAGTAGTTATCCCCTAGGCCGTTCTAGTTATTCGTTTCGAGCATCAGAACTGCGAAAATTTGGAGTTTGTCAAGCGTTTCTTACCTCAAAACTGCCATATCTCGCGAACGGATTGACCAATCCGCAAAGTTTCTGTTGCATCTGAAAGTAGAAACTCGCCCCATTACAACAGTATGAGTAGTTTTCCCCTAGACCGTTCTAGTTATTCGTTTCGAGCATCAGAACTGCGAAAATTTTAAGTTTCTCAAGCGTTTCTTACCCCAAAACTGCCATATCTCGCGAACGGATTGACCAATCCGCAAAATTTCTCTTGCATCTGAAAGTCGAAACACGCCCCATTACAACGGCATGAGTAGTTTTCCCCTAGGCCGCTCTAGTTATTCGTTTCGAGCCTCAGAACTGCGAAAATTTGGTGTTTCTCAAGCGTTTCTTACCTCAAAACTGCCATATCTCGCGAACGGATTGACCAATCCGCAAAGTTTCTGTTGCATCCGAAAGTAGAAACTAGCCCCATTACAACGGTATGAGTAGTTTTCCCCTAGACCCTTCTAGTTATTCGTTTCGAGCATCAGAACTACGAAAATTTGGAGTTTCTCATGCGTTTCTTACCTCAAAACTGCCATATCTCGCGAACGGATTGACCAATCCGCAAAGTTTCTGTTGCATCTGAAAGTAGAAACTAGCCCCATTACAACGGTATGAGTAGTTTTCCCCTAGACCGTTCTAGTTATTCGTTTCGAGCATCAGAACTGCGAAAATTTGGAGTTTCTCAAGCGTTTCTTACCTCAAAACTGCCATATCTCGCGAACGGATTGACCAATCCGCAAAGTTTCTGTTGCATCTGAAAGTAGAAACTCGCCCCATTACAACGGTATAAGTAGTTATCCCCTAGGCCGTTCTAGTTATTCGTTTCGAGCATCAGAACTGCGAAAATTTGGAGTTTCTCAAGCGTTTCTTACCTCAAAACTGCCATATCTCGCGAACGGATTGACCAATCCGCAAAGTTTCTGTGGCATCTGAAAGTAGAAACTCGCCCCATTACAACAGTATGAGTAGTTTTCCCCTAGGCCGTTCTAGTTATTCGTTTCGAGCATCAGAACTGCGAAAATTTTAAGTTTCTCAAGCGTTTCTTACCCCAAAACTGCCATATCTCGCGAACGGATTGACCAATCCGCAAAATTTCTCTTGCATCTGAAAGTCGAAACACGCCCCATTACAACGGCATGAGTAGTTTTCCCCTAGGCCGCTCTAGTTATTCGTTTCGAGCCTCAGAACTGCGAAAATTTGGTGTTTCTCAAGCGTTTCTTACCTCAAAACTGCCATATCTCGCGAACGGATTGACCAATCCGCAAAGTTTCTGTTGCATCCGAAAGTAGAAACTAGCCCCATTACAACGGTATGAGTAGTTTTCCCCTAGACCCTTCTAGTTATTCGTTTCGAGCATCAGAACTACGAAAATTTGGAGTTTCTCATGCGTTTCTTACCTCAAAACTGCCATATCTCGCGAACGGATTGACCAATCCGCAAAGTTTCTGTTGCATCTGAAAGTAGAAACTAGCCCCATTACAACGGTATGAGTAGTTTTCCCCTAGACCGTTCTAGTTATTCGTTTCGAGCATCAGAACTGCGAAAATTTGGAGTTTCTCAAGCGTTTCTTACCTCAAAACTGCCATATCTCGCGAACGGATTGACCAATCCGCAAAGTTTCTGTTGCATCTGAAAGTAGAAACTAGCCCCATTACAACGGTATGAGTAGTTTTCCCCTAGACCGTTCTAGTTATTCGTTTCGAGCATCAGAACTGCGAAAATTTGGAGTTTCTCAAGCGTTTCTTACCTCAAAACTGCCATATCTCGCGAACGGATTGACCAATCCGCAAAGTTTCTGTTGCATCTGAAAGTAGAAACTCGCCCCATTACAACGGTATAAGTAGTTTTCCCCTAGACCGTTCTAGTTATTCGTTTCGAGCATCAGAACTGCGAAAATTTTAAGTTTCTCAAGCGATTCTTACCCCAAAACTGCCATATCTCGCGAACGGATTGACCAATCCGCAAAATTTCTCTTGCATCTGAAAGTCGAAACACGCCCCATTACAACGGCATGAGTAGTTTTCCCCTAGGCCGCTCCAGTTATTCGTTTCGAGCCTCAGAACTGCGAAAATTTGGTGTTTCTCAAGCGTTTCTTACCTCAAAACTGCCATATCTCGCGAACGGATTGACCAATCCGCAAAGTTTCTGTTGCATCCGAAAGTAGAAACTAGCCCCATTACAACGGTATGAGTAGTTTTCCCCTAGACCCTTCTAGTTATTCGTTTCGAGCATCAGAACTACGAAAATTTGGAGTTTCTCATGCGTTTCTTACCTCAAAACTGCCATATCTCGCGAACGGATTGACCAATCCGCAAAGTTTCTGTTGCATCTGAAAGTAGAAACTAGCCCCATTACAACGGTATGAGTAGTTTTCCCCTAGACCGTTCTAGTTATTCGTTTCGAGCATCAGAACTGCGAAAATTTGGAGTTTCTCAAGCGTTTCTTACCTCAAAACTGCCATATCTCGCGAACGGATTGACCAATCCGCAAAGTTTCTGTTGCATCTGAAAGTAGAAACTCGCCCCATTACAACGGTATAAGTAGTTATCCCCTAGGCCGTTCTAGTTATTCGTTTCGAGCATCAGAACTGCGAAAATTTGGAGTTTCTCAAGCGTTTCTTACCTCAAAACTGCCATATCTCGCGAACGGATTGACCAATCCGCAAAGTTTCTGTGGCATCTGAAAGTAGAAACTCGCCCCATTACAACAGTATGAGTAGTTTTCCCCTAGGCCGTTCTAGTTATTCGTTTCGAGCATCAGAACTGCGAAAATTTGGAGTTTCTCAAGCGTTTCTTACCTCAAAACTGCCATATCTCGCGAACGGATTGACCAATCCGCAAAGTTTCTGTGGCATCTGAAAGTAGAAACTCGCCCCATTACAACAGTATGAGTAGTTTTCCCCTAGGCCGTTCTAGTTATTCGTTTCGAGCATCAGAACTGCGAAAATTTGGAGTTTCTCAAGCGTTTCTTACCTCAAAACTGCCATATCTCGCGAACGGATTGACCAATCCGCAAAGTTTCTGTTGCATCTGAAAGTAGAAACTAGCCCTATTACAACGGTATGAGTAGTTTTCCCCTAGACCGTTCTAGTTATTCGTTTCGAGCATCAGAACTGCGAAAATTTGGAGTTTCTCAAGCGTTTCTTACCTCAAAACTGCCATATCTCGCGAACGGATTGGCCAATCCGCAAAGTTTCTGTTGCATCTGATAGTAGAAACTAGCCCCATTACAACGGTGTGAGTAGTTTTCCCCTAGACCGTTCTAGTTATTCGTTTCGAGCATCAGAACTGCGAAAATTTGGAGTTTCTCAAGCGTTTCTTACCTCAAAACTGCCATATCTCGCGAACGGATTGACCAATCCGCAAAGTTTCTGTGGCATCTGAAAGTAGAAACTCGCCCCATTACAACAGTATGAGTAGTTTTCCCCTAGGCCGTTCTAGTTATTCGTTTCGAGCATCAGAACTGCGAAAATTTGGAGTTTCTCATGCGTTTCTTACCTCAAAACTGCCATATCTCGCGAACGGATTGACCAATCCGCAAAATTTCTCTTGCATCTGAAAGTCGAAACACGCCCCATTACAACGGCATGAGTAGTTTTCCCCTAGGCCGCTCTAGTTATTCGTTTCGAGCCTCAGAACTGCGAAAATTTGGTGTTTCTCAAGCGTTTCTTACCTCAAAACTGCCATATCTCGCGAACGGATTGACCAATCCGCAAAGTTTCTGTTGCATCCGAAAGTAGAAACTAGCCCCATTACAACGGTATGAGTAGTTTTCCCCTAGACCCTTCTAGTTATTCGTTTCGAGCATCAGAACTACGAAAATTTGGAGTTTCTCATGCGTTTCTTACCTCAAAACTGCCATATCTCGCGAACGGATTGACCAATCCGCAAAGTTTCTATTGCATCTGAAAGTAGAAACTAGCCCCATTACAACGGTATGAGTAGTTTTCCCCTAGACCGTTCTAGTTATTCGTTTCGAGCATCAGAACTGCGAAAATTTGGAGTTTCTCAAGCGTTTCTTACCTCAAAACTGCCATATCTCGCGAACGGATTGACCAATCCGCAAAGTTTCTGTTGCATCTGAAAGTAGAAACTAGCCCCATTACAACGGTATGAGTAGTTTTCCCCTAGACCGTTCTAGTTATTCGTTTCGAGCATCAGAACTGCGAAAATTTGGAGTTTCTCAAGCGTTTCTTACCTCAAAACTGCCATATCTCGCGAACGGATTGACCAATCCGCAAAGTTTCTGTTGCATCTGAAAGTAGAAACTCGCCCCATTACAACGGTATAAGTAGTTTTCCCCTAGACCGTTCTAGTTATTCGTTTCGAGCATCAGAACTGCGAAAATTTTAAGTTTCTCAAGCGTTTCTTACCCCAAAACTGCCATATCTCGCGAACGGATTGACCAATCCGCAAAATTTCTCTTGCATCTGAAAGTCGAAACACGCCCCATTACAACGGCATGAGTAGTTTTCCCCTAGGCCGCTCTAGTTATTCGTTTCGAGCCTCAGAACTGCGAAAATTTGGTGTTTCTCAAGCGTTTCTTACCTCAAAACTGCCATATCTCGCGAACGGATTGACCAATCCGCAAAGTTTCTGTTGCATCCGAAAGTAGAAACTAGCCCCATTACAACGGTATGAGTAGTTTTCCCCTAGACCCTTCTAGTTATTCGTTTCGAGCATCAGAACTACGAAAATTTGGAGTTTCTCATGCGTTTCTTACCTCAAAACTGCCATATCTCGCGAACGGATTGACCAATCCGCAAAGTTTCTGTTGCATCTGAAAGTAGAAACTAGCCCCATTACAACGGTATGAGTAGTTTTCCCCTAGGCCGTTCTAGTTATTCGTTTCGAGCATCAGAACTGCGAAAATTTGGAGTTTCTCAAGCGTTTCTTACCTCAAAACTGCCATATCTCGCGAACGGATTGACCAATCCGCAAAGTTTCTGTTGCATCTGAAAGTAGAAACTAGCCCTATTACAACGGTATGAGTAGTTTTCCCCTAGACCGTTCTAGTTATTCGTTTCGAGCATCAGAACTGCGAAAATTTGGAGTTTCTCAAGCGTTTCTTACCTCAAAACTGCCATATCTCGCGAACGGATTGGCCAATCCGCAAAGTTTCTGTTGCATCTGATAGTAGAAACTAGCCCCATTACAACGGTGTGAGTAGTTTTCCCCTAGACCGTTCTAGTTATTCGTTTCGAGCATCAGAACTGCGAAAATTTGGAGTTTCTCAAGCGTTTCTTACCTCAAAACTGCCATATCTCGCGAACGGATTGACCAATCCGCAAAGTTTCTGTGGCATCTGAAAGTAGAAACTCGCCCCATTACAACAGTATGAGTAGTTTTCCCCTAGGCCGTTCTAGTTATTCGTTTCGAGCATCAGAACTGCGAAAATTTGGAGTTTCTCATGCGTTTCTTACCTCAAAACTGCCATATCTCGCGAACGGATTGACCAATCCGCAAAGTTTCTGTTGCATCTGAAAGTAGAAACTAGCCCCATTACAACGGTATGAGTAGTTTTCCCCTAGACCGTTCTAGTTATTCGTTTCGAGCATCAGAACTGCGAAAATTTGGAGTTTCTCAAGCGTTTCTTACCTCAAAACTGCCATATCTCGCGAACGGATTGACCAATCCGCAAAGTTTCTGTTGCATCTAAAAGTAGAAACTCGCCCCATTACAACGGTATAAGTAGTTATCCCCTAGGCCGTTCTAGTTATTCGTTTCGAGCATCAGAACTGCGAAAATTTGGAGTTTCTCAAGCGTTTCTTACCTCAAAACTGCCATATCTCGCGAACGGATTGACCAATCCGCAAAGTTTCTGTGGCATCTGAAAGTAGAAACTCGCCCCATTACAACAGTATGAGTAGTTTTCCCCTAGGCCGTTCTAGTTATTCGTTTCGAGCATCAGAACTGCGAAAATTTGGAGTTTCTCAAGCGTTTCTTACCTCAAAACTGCCATATCTCGCGAACGGATTGGCCAATCCGCAAAGTTTCTGTTGCATCTGATAGTAGAAACTAGCCCCATTACAACGGTGTGAGTAGTTTTCCCCTAGACCGTTCTAGTTATTCGTTTCGAGCATCAGAACTGCGAAAATTTGGAGTTTCTGAAGCGTTTCTTACCTCAAAACTGCCATATCTCGCGAACGGATTGACCAATCCGCAAAGTTTCTGTTGCATCTGAAAGTAGAAACTCGCCCCATTACAACGGTATAAGTAGTTATCCCCTAGGCCGTTCTAGTTATTCGTTTCGAGCATCAGAACTGCGAAAATTTGGAGTTTGTCAAGCGTTTCTTACCTCAAAACTGCCATATCTCGCGAACGGATTGACCAATCCGCAAAGTTTCTGTGGCATCTGAAAGTAGAAACTCGCCCCATTACAACAGTATGAGTAGTTTTCCCCTAGGCCGTTCTAGTTATTCGTTTCGAGCATCAGAACTGCGAAAATTTGGAGTTTCTCAAGCGTTTCTTACCTCAAAACTGCCATATCTCGCGAACGGATTGACCAATCCGCAAAGTTTCTGTGGCATCTGAAAGTAGAAACTCGCCCCATTACAACAGTATGAGTAGTTTTCCCCTAGGCCGTTCTAGTTATTCGTTTCGAGCATCAGAACTGCGAAAATTTGGAGTTTCTCAAGCGTTTCTTACCTCAAAACTGCCATATCTCGCGAACGGATTGACCAATCCGCAAAGTTTCTGTTGCATCTGAAAGTAGAAACTAGCCCTATTACAACGGTATGAGTAGTTTTCCCCTAGACCGTTCTAGTTATTCGTTTCGAGCATCAGAACTGCGAAAATTTGGAGTTTCTCAAGCGTTTCTTACCTCAAAACTGCCATATCTCGCGAACGGATTGGCCAATCCGCAAAGTTTCTGTTGCATCTGATAGTAGAAACTAGCCCCATTACAACGGTGTGAGTAGTTTTCCCCTAGACCGTTCTAGTTATTCGTTTCGAGCATCAGAACTGCGAAAATTTGGAGTTTCTCAAGCGTTTCTTACCTCAAAACTGCCATATCTCGCGAACGGATTGACCAATCCGCAAAGTTTCTGTTGCATCTGAAAGTAGAAACTCGCCCCATTACAACGGTATGAGTAGTTTTCCCCTAGGCCGTTCTAGTTATTCGTTTCGAGCATCAGAACTGCGAAAATTTGGAGTTTCTCAAGCGTTTCTTACCTCAAAACTGCCATATCTCGCGAACGGATTGACCAATCCGCAAAGTTTCTGTTGCATCTGCAAGTAGAAACCAGCCCCATTACAACGGTATGAGTAGTTTTCCCCTAGACCGTTCTATTTATTCGTTTCGAGCATCAGAACTGCGAAAATTTGGAGTTTCTCAAGCGTTTCTTACCTCAAAACTGCCATATCTCGCGAACGGATTGACCAATCCGCAAAGTTTCTGTTGCATCTGAAAGTAGAAACTCGCCCCATTACAACGGTATAAGTAGTTATCCCCTAGGCCGTTCTAGTTATTCGTTTCGAGCATCAGAACTGCGAAAATTTGGAGTTTCTCAAGCGTTTCTTACCTCAAAACTGCCATATCTCGCGAACGGATTGACCAATCCGCAAAGTTTCTGTTGCATCTGAAAGTAGAAACTCGCCCCATTACAACAGTATGAGTAGTTTTCCCCTAGGCCGTTCTAGTTATTCGTTTCGAGCATCAGAACTGCGAAAATTTGTAGTTTCTCAAGCGTTTCTTACCTCAAAACTGCCATATCTCGCGAACGGATTGACCAATCCGAAAAGTTTCTGTTGCATCCGAAAGTAGAAACTAACCCCATTACAACGGTATGAGTAGTTTTCCCCTAGACCGTTCTAGTTATTCGTTTCGAGCATCAGAACTGCGAAAATTTGTAGTTTCTCAAGCGTTTCTTACCTCACAACTGCCATATCTCGCGAACGGATTGACCAATCCGCAAAGTTTCTGTTGCATCTGAAAGTAGAAACTAGCCCCATTACAACGGTATGAGTAGTTTTCCCCTAGACCATTCTAGTTATTCGTTTCGAGCATCAGAACTGCGAAAATTTGGAGTTTCTCAAGCGCTTCTTACCTCAAAACTGCCATATCTCGCGAACGGATTGACCAATCCGCAAAGTTTCTGTTGCATCTGAAAGTAGAAACTCGCCCCATTACAACAGTATGAGTAGTTTTCCCCTAGGCCGTTCTAGTTATTCGTTTCGAGCATCAGAACTGCGAAAATTTGGAGTTTCTCAAGCGTTTCTTACCTCAAAACTGCCATATCTCGCGAACGGATTGACCAATCCGAAAAGTTTCTGTTGCATCCGAAAGTAGAAACTAGCCCCATTACAACGGTATGAGTAGTTTTCCCCTAGACCGTTCTAGTTATTCGTTTCGAGCATCAGAACTGCGAAAATTTTAAGTTTCTCAAGCGTTTCTTACCCCAAAACTGCCATATCTCGCGAACGGATTGACCAATCCGCAAAATTTCTCTTGCATCTGAAAGTCGAAACACGCCCCATTACAACGGCATGAGTAGTTTTCCCCTAGGCCGCTCTAGTTATTCGTTTCGAGCCTCAGAACTGCGAAAATTTGGTGTTTCTCAAGCGTTTCTTACCTCAAAACTGCCATATCTCGCGAACGGATTGACCAATCCGCAAAGTTTCTGTTGCATCCGAAAGTAGAAACTAGCCCCATTACAACGGTATGAGTAGTTTTCCCCTAGACCCTTCTAGTTATTCGTTTCGAGCATCAGAACTACGAAAATTTGGAGTTTCTCATGCGTTTCTTACCTCAAAACTGCCATATCTCGCGAACGGATTGACCAATCCGCAAAGTTTCTGTTGCATCTGAAAGTAGAAACTAGCCCCATTACAACGGTATGAGTAGTTTTCCCCTAGACCGTTCTAGTTATTCGTTTCGAGCATCAGAACTGCGAAAATTTGGAGTTTCTCAAGCGTTTCTTACCTCAAAACTGCCATATCTCGCGAACGGATTGACCAATCCGAAAAGTTTCTGTTGCATCCGAAAGTAGAAACTAACCCCATTACAACGGTATGAGTAGTTTTCCCCTAGACCGTTCTAGTTATTCGTTTCGAGCATCAGAACTGCGAAAATTTGTAGTTTCTCAAGCGTTTCTTACCTCACAACTGCCATATCTCGCGAACGGATTGACCAATCCGCAAAGTTTCTGTTGCATCTGAAAGTAGAAACTAGCCCCATTACAACGGTATGAGTAGTTTTCCCCTAGACCATTCTAGTTATTCGTTTCGAGCATCAGAACTGCGAAAATTTGGAGTTTCTCAAGCGCTTCTTACCTCAAAACTGCCATATCTCGCGAACGGATTGACCAATCCGCAAAGTTTCTGTTGCATCTGAAAGTAGAAACTCGCCCCATTACAACAGTATGAGTAGTTTTCCCCTAGGCCGTTCTAGTTATTCGTTTCGAGCATCAGAACTGCGAAAATTTGGAGTTTCTCAAGCGTTTCTTACCTCAAAACTGCCATATCTCGCGAACGGATTGACCAATCCGAAAAGTTTCTGTTGCATCCGAAAGTAGAAACTAGCCCCATTACAACGGTATGAGTAGTTTTCCCCTAGACCGTTCTAGTTATTCGTTTCGAGCATCAGAACTGCGAAAATTTTAAGTTTCTCAAGCGTTTCTTACCCCAAAACTGCCATATCTCGCGAACGGATTGACCAATCCGCAAAATTTCTCTTGCATCTGAAAGTCGAAACACGCCCCATTACAACGGCATGAGTAGTTTTCCCCTAGGCCGCTCTAGTTATTCGTTTCGAGCCTCAGAACTGCGAAAATTTGGTGTTTCTCAAGCGTTTCTTACCTCAAAACTGCCATATCTCGCGAACGGATTGACCAATCCGCAAAGTTTCTGTTGCATCCGAAAGTAGAAACTAGCCCCATTACAACGGTATGAGTAGTTTTCCCCTAGACCCTTCTAGTTATTCGTTTCGAGCATCAGAACTACGAAAATTTGGAGTTTCTCATGCGTTTCTTACCTCAAAACTGCCATATCTCGCGAACGGATTGACCAATCCGCAAAGTTTCTGTTGCATCTGAAAGTAGAAACTAGCCCCATTACAACGGTATGAGTAGTTTTCCCCTAGACCGTTCTAGTTATTCGTTTCGAGCATCAGAACTGCGAAAATTTGGAGTTTCTCAAGCGTTTCTTACCTCAAAACTGCCATATCTCGCGAACGGATTGACCAATCCGCAAAGTTTCTGTTGCATCTGAAAGTAGAAACTCGCCCCATTACAACGGTATAAGTAGTTATCCCCTAGGCCGTTCTAGTTATTCGTTTCGAGCATCAGAACTGCGAAAATTTGGAGTTTCTCAAGCGTTTCTTACCTCAAAACTGCCATATCTCGCGAACGGATTGACCAATCCGCAAAGTTTCTGTGGCATCTGAAAGTAGAAACTCGCCCCATTACAACAGTATGAGTAGTTTTCCCCTAGGCCGTTCTAGTTATTTGTTTCGAGCATCAGAACTGCGAAAATTTGGAGTTTCTCAAGCGTTTCTTACCTCAAATCTGCCATATCTCGCGAACGGATTGACCAATCCGCAAAGTTTCTGTTGCATCTGAAAGTAGAAACTAGCCCTATTACAACGGTATGAGTAGTTTTCCCCTAGACCGTTCTAGTTATTCGTTTCGAGCATCGGAACTGCGAAAATTTGGAGTTTCTCAAGCGTTTCTTACCTCAAAACTGCCATATCTCGCGAACGGATTGGCCAATCCGCAAAGTTTCTGTTGCATCTGATAGTAGAAACTAGCCCCATTACAACGGTGTGAGTAGTTTTCCCCTAGACCGTTCTAGTTATTCGTTTCGAGCATCAGAACTGCGAAAATTTGGAGTTTCTCAAGCGTTTCTTACCTCAAAACTGCCATATCTCGCGAACGGATTGACCAATCCGCAAAGTTTCTGTTGCATCTGAAAGTAGAAACTCGCCCCATTACAACGGTATGAGTAGTTTTCCCCTAGGCCGTTCTAGTTATTCGTTTCGAGCATCAGAACTGCGAAAATTTGGAGTTTCTCAAGCGTTTCTTACCTCAAAACTGCCACATCTCGCGAACGGATTGACCAATCCGCAAAGTTTCTGTTGCATCTGCAAGTAGAAACCAGCCCCATTACAACGGTATGAGTAGTTTTCCCCTAGACCGTTCTATTTATTCGTTTCGAGCATCAGAACTGCGAAAATTTGGAGTTTCTCAAGCGTTTCTTACCTCAAAACTGCCATATCTCGCGAACGGATTGACCAATCCGCAAAGTTTCTGTTGCATCTGAAAGTAGAAACTCGCCCCATTACAACGGTATAAGTAGTTATCCCCTAGGCCGTTCTAGTTATTCGTTTCGAGCATCAGAACTGCGAAAATTTGGAGTTTCTCAAGCGTTTCTTACCTCAAAACTGCCATATCTCGCGAACGGATTGACCAATCCGCAAAGTTTCTGTTGCATCTGAAAGTAGAAACTCGCCCCATTACAACAGTCTGAGTAGTTTTCCCCTAGGCCGTTCTAGTTATTCGTTTCGAGCATCAGAACTGCGAAAATTTGGAGTTTCTCAAGCGTTTCTTACCTCAAAACTGCCATATCTCGCGAACGGATTGACCAATCCGAAAAGTTTCTGTTGCATCCGAAAGTAGAAACTAGCCCCATTACAACGGTATGAGTAGTTTTCCCCTAGACCGTTCTAGTTATTCGTTTCGAGCATCAGAACTGCGAAAATTTGTAGTTTCTCAAGCGTTTCTTACCTCACAACTGCCATATCTCGCGAACGGATTGACCAATCCGCAAAGTTTCTGTTGCATCTGAAAGTAGAAACTAGCCCCATTACAACGGTATGAGTAGTTTTCCCCTAGACCATTCTAGTTATTCGTTTCGAGCATCAGAACTGCGAAAATTTGGAGTTTCTCAAGCGCTTCTTACCTCAAAACTGCCATATCTCGCGAACGGATTGACCAATCCGCAAAGTTTCTGTTGCATCTGAAAGTAGAAACTCGCCCCATTACAACAGTATGAGTAGTTTTCCCCTAGGCCGTTCTAGTTATTCGTTTCGAGCATCAGAACTGCGAAAATTTGGAGTTTCTCAAGCGTTTCTTACCTCAAAACTGCCATATCTCGCGAACGGATTGACCAATCCGAAAAGTTTCTGTTGCATCCGAAAGTAGAAACTAGCCCCATTACAACGGTATGAGTAGTTTTCCCCTAGACCGTTCTAGTTATTCGTTTCGAGCATCAGAACTGCGAAAATTTTAAGTTTCTCAAGCGTTTCTTACCCCAAAACTGCCATATCTCGCGAACGGATTGACCAATCCGCAAAATTTCTCTTGCATCTGAAAGTCGAAACACGCCCCATTACAACGGCATGAGTAGTTTTCCCCTAGGCCGCTCTAGTTATTCGTTTCGAGCCTCAGAACTGCGAAAATTTGGTGTTTCTCAAGCGTTTCTTACCTCAAAACTGCCATATCTCGCGAACGGATTGACCAATCCGCAAAGTTTCTGTTGCATCCGAAAGTAGAAACTAGCCCCATTACAACGGTATGAGTAGTTTTCCCCTAGACCCTTCTAGTTATTCGTTTCGAGCATCAGAACTATGAAAATTTGGAGTTTCTCATGCGTTTCTTACCTCAAAACTGCCATATCTCGCGAACGGATTGACCAATCCGCAAAGTTTCTGTTGCATCTGAAAGTAGAAACTCGCCCCATTACAACGGTATAAGTAGTTATCCCCTAGGCCGTTCTAGTTATTCGTTTCGAGCATCAGAACTGCGAAAATTTGGAGTTTCTCAAGCGTTTCTTACCTCAAAACTGCCATATCTCGCGAACGGATTGACCAATCCGCAAAGTTTCTGTTGCATCTGAAAGTAGAAACTCGCCCCATTACAACAGTCTGAGTAGTTTTCCCCTAGGCCGTTCTAGTTATTCGTTTCGAGCATCAGAACTGCGAAAATTTGGAGTTTCTCAAGCGTTTCTTACCTCAAAACTGCCATATCTCGCGAACGGATTGACCAATCCGAAAAGTTTCTGTTGCATCCGAAAGTAGAAACTAGCCCCATTACAACGGTATGAGTAGTTTTCCCCTAGACCGTTCTAGTTATTCGTTTCGAGCATCAGAACTGCGAAAATTTGTAGTTTCTCAAGCGTTTCTTACCTCACAACTGCCATATCTCGCGAACGGATTGACCAATCCGCAAAGTTTCTGTTGCATCTGAAAGTAGAAACTAGCCCCATTACAACGGTATGAGTAGTTTTCCCCTAGACCATTCTAGTTATTCGTTTCGAGCATCAGAACTGCGAAAATTTGGAGTTTCTCAAGCGCTTCTTACCTCAAAACTGCCATATCTCGCGAACGGATTGACCAATCCGCAAAGTTTCTGTTGCATCTGAAAGTAGAAACTCGCCCCATTACAACAGTATGAGTAGTTTTCCCCTAGGCCGTTCTAGTTATTCGTTTCGAGCATCAGAACTGCGAAAATTTGGAGTTTCTCAAGCGTTTCTTACCTCAAAACTGCCATATCTCGCGAACGGATTGACCAATCCGAAAAGTTTCTGTTGCATCCGAAAGTAGAAACTAGCCCCATTACAACGGTATGAGTAGTTTTCCCCTAGACCGTTCTAGTTATTCGTTTCGAGCATCAGAACTGCGAAAATTTTAAGTTTCTCAAGCGTTTCTTACCCCAAAACTGCCATATCTCGCGAACGGATTGACCAATCCGCAAAATTTCTCTTGCATCTGAAAGTCGAAACACGCCCCATTACAACGGCATGAGTAGTTTTCCCCTAGGCCGCTCTAGTTATTCGTTTCGAGCCTCAGAACTGCGAAAATTTGGTGTTTCTCAAGCGTTTCTTACCTCAAAACTGCCATATCTCGCGAACGGATTGACCAATCCGCAAAGTTTCTGTTGCATCCGAAAGTAGAAACTAGCCCCATTACAACGGTATGAGTAGTTTTCCCCTAGACCCTTCTAGTTATTCGTTTCGAGCATCAGAACTATGAAAATTTGGAGTTTCTCATGCGTTTCTTACCTCAAAACTGCCATATCTCGCGAACGGATTGACCAATCCGCAAAGTTTCTGTTGCATCTGAAAGTAGAAACTAGCCCCATTACAACGGTATGAGTAGTTTTCCCCTAGACCGTTCTAGTTATTCGTTTCGAGCATCAGAACTGCGAAAATTTGGAGTTTCTCAAGCGTTTCTTACCTCAAAACTGCCATATCTCGCGAACGGATTGACCAATCCGCAAAGTTTCTGTTGCATCTGAAAGTAGAAACTCGCCCCATTACAACGGTATAAGTAGTTATCCCCTAGGCCGTTCTAGTTATTCGTTTCGAGCATCAGAACTGCGAAAATTTGGAGTTTCTCAAGCGTTTCTTACCTCAAAACTGCCATATCTCGCGAACGGATTGACCAATCCGCAAAGTTTCTGTGGCATCTGAAAGTAGAAACTCGCCCCATTACAAGAGTATGAGTAGTTTTCCCCTAGGCCGTTCTAGTTATTTGTTTCGAGCATCAGAACTGCGAAAATTTGGAGTTTCTCAAGCGTTTCTTACCTCAAATCTGCCATATCTCGCGAACGGATTGACCAATCCGCAAAGTTTCTGTTGCATCTGAAAGTAGAAACTAGCCCTATTACAACGGTATGAGTAGTTTTCCCCTAGACCGTTCTAGTTATTCGTTTCGAGCATCAGAACTGCGAAAATTTGGAGTTTCTCAAGCGTTTCTTACCCCAAAACTACCATATCTCGCGAACGGATTGGCCAATCCGCAAAGTTTCTGTTGCATCTGATAGTAGAAACTAGCCCCATTACAACGGTGTGAGTAGTTTTCCCCTAGACCGTTCTAGTTACTCGTTTCGAGCATCAGAACTGCGAAAATTTGGAGTTTCTCAAGCGTTTCTTACCTCAAAACTGCCATATCTCGCGAACGGATTGACCAATCCGCAAAGTTTCTGTTGCATCTGAAAGTAGAAACTCGCCCCATTACAACGGTATGAGTAGTTTTCCCCTAGGCCGTTCTAGTTATTCGTTTCGAGCATCAGAACTGCGAAAATTTGGAGTTTCTCAAGCGTTTCTTACCTCAAAACTGCCATATCTCGCGAACGGATTGACCAATCCGCAAAGTTTCTGTTGCATCTGCAAGTAGAAACCAGCCCCATTACAACGGTATGAGTAGTTTTCCCCTAGACCGTTCTAGTTATTCGTTTCGAGCATCAGAACTGCGAAAATTTGGAGTTTCTCAAGCGTTTCTTACCTCAAAACTGCCATATCTCGCGAACGGATTGACCAATCCGCAAAGTTTCTGTTGCATCTGCAAGTAGAAACCAGCCCCATTACAACGGTATGAGTAGTTTTCCCCTAGACCGTTCTAGTTATTCGTTTCGAGCATCAGAACTGCGAAAATTTGGAGTTTGTCAAGCGTTTCTTACCTCAAAACTGCCATATCTCGCGAACGGATTGACCAATCCGCAAAGTTTCTGTTGCATCTGAAAGTAGAAACTAGCCCCATTACAACGGTATGAGTAGTTTTCCCCTAGACCGTTCTAGTTATTCGTTTCGAGCATCAGAACTGCGAAAATTTGGAGTTTCTCAAGCGTTTCTTACCTCAAAACTGCCATATCTCGCGAACGGATTGACCAATCCGCAAAGTTTCTGTTGCATCTGAAAGTAGAAACTAGCCCCATTACAACAGTATGAGTAGTTTTCCCCTAGGCCGTTCTAGTTATTCGTTTCGAGCATCAGAACTGCGAAAATTTGTAGTTTCTCAAGCGTTTCTTACCTCAAAACTGCCATATCTCGCGAACGGATTGACCAATCCGCAAAGTTTCTGTTGCATCTGAAAGTAGAAACTAGCCCCATTACAACGGTATGAGTAGTTTTCCCCTAGACCATTCTAGTTATTCGTTTCGAGCATCAGAACTGCGAAAATTTGGAGTTTCTCAAGCGTTTCTTACCTCAAAACTGCCATATCTCGCGAACGGATTGACCAATCCGCAAAGTTTCTGTTGCATCTGAAAGTAGAAACTCGCCCCATTACAACAGTCTGAGTAGTTTTCCCCTAGGCCGTTCTAGTTATTCGTTTCGAGCATCAGAACTGCGAAAATTTGGAGTTTCTCAAGCGTTTCTTACCTCAAAACTGCCATATCTCGCGAACGGATTGACCAATCCGAAAAGTTTCTGTTGCATCCGAAAGTAGAAACTAGCCCCATTACAACGGTATGAGTAGTTTTCCCCTAGACCGTTCTAGTTATTCGTTTCGAGCATCAGAACTGCGAAAATTTGTAGTTTCTCAAGCGTTTCTTACCTCACAACTGCCATATCTCGCGAACGGATTGACCAATCCGCAAAGTTTCTGTTGCATCTGAAAGTAGAAACTAGCCCCATTACAACGGTATGAGTAGTTTTCCCCTAGACCATTCTAGTTATTCGTTTCGAGCATCAGAACTGCGAAAATTTGGAGTTTCTCAAGCGCTTCTTACCTCAAAACTGCCATATCTCGCGAACGGATTGACCAATCCGCAAAGTTTCTGTTGCATCTGAAAGTAGAAACTCGCCCCATTACAACAGTATGAGTAGTTTTCCCCTAGGCCGTTCTAGTTATTCGTTTCGAGCATCAGAACTGCGAAAATTTGGAGTTTCTCAAGCGTTTCTTACCTCAAAACTGCCATATCTCGCGAACGGATTGACCAATCCGAAAAGTTTCTGTTGCATCCGAAAGTAGAAACTAGCCCCATTACAACGGTATGAGTAGTTTTCCCCTAGACCGTTCTAGTTATTCGTTTCGAGCATCAGAACTGCGAAAATTTTAAGTTTCTCAAGCGTTTCTTACCCCAAAACTGCCATATCTCGCGAACGGATTGACCAATCCGCAAAATTTCTCTTGCATCTGAAAGTCGAAACACGCCCCATTACAACGGCATGAGTAGTTTTCCCCTAGGCCGCTCTAGTTATTCGTTTCGAGCCTCAGAACTGCGAAAATTTGGTGTTTCTCAAGCGTTTCTTACCTCAAAACTGCCATATCTCGCGAACGGATTGACCAATCCGCAAAGTTTCTGTGGCATCTGAAAGTAGAAACTCGCCCCATTACAAGAGTATGAGTAGTTTTCCCCTAGGCCGTTCTAGTTATTTGTTTCGAGCATCAGAACTGCGAAAATTTGGAGTTTCTCAAGCGTTTCTTACCTCAAATCTGCCATATCTCGCGAACGGATTGACCAATCCGCAAAGTTTCTGTTGCATCTGAAAGTAGAAACTAGCCCTATTACAACGGTATGAGTAGTTTTCCCCTAGACCGTTCTAGTTATTCGTTTCGAGCATCAGAACTGCGAAAATTTGGAGTTTCTCAAGCGTTTCTTACCCCAAAACTGCCATATCTCGCGAACGGATTGGCCAATCCGCAAAGTTTCTGTTGCATCTGATAGTAGAAACTAGCCCCATTACAACGGTGTGAGTAGTTTTCCCCTAGACCGTTCTAGTTATTCGTTTCGAGCATCAGAACTGCGAAAATTTGGAGTTTCTCAAGCGTTTCTTACCTCAAAACTGCCATATCTCGCGAACGGATTGACCAATCCGCAAAGTTTCTGTTGCATCTGAAAGTAGAAACTCGCCCCATTACAACGGTATGAGTAGTTTTCCCCTAGGCCGTTCTAGTTATTCGTTTCGAGCATCAGAACTGCGAAAATTTGGAGTTTCTCAAGCGTTTCTTACCTCAAAACTGCCATATCTCGCGAACGGATTGACCAATCCGCAAAGTTTCTGTTGCATCTGCAAGTAGAAACCAGCCCCATTACAACGGTATGAGTAGTTTTCCCCTAGACCGTTCTAGTTATTCGTTTCGAGCATCAGAACTGCGAAAATTTGGAGTTTGTCAAGCGTTTCTTACCTCAAAACTGCCATATCTCGCGAACGGATTGACCAATCCGCAAAGTTTCTGTTGCATCTGAAAGTAGAAACTAGCCCCATTACAACGGTATGAGTAGTTTTCCCCTAGACCGTTCTAGTTATTCGTTTCGAGCATCAGAACTGCGAAAATTTGGAGTTTCTCAAGCGTTTCTTACCTCAAAACTGCCATATCTCGCAAACGGATTGACCAATCCGCAAAGTTTCTGTTGCATCCGAAAGTAGAAACTAGCCCTATTACAACGGTATGAGTAGTTTTCCCCTAGACCGTTCTAGTTATTCGTTTCGAGCATCAGAACTGCGAAAATTTGGAGTTTCTCAAGCGTTTCTTACCTCAAAACTGCCATATCTCGCGAACGGATTGGCCAATCCGCAAAGTTTCTGTTGCATCTGATAGTAGAAACTAGCCCCATTACAACGGTGTGAGTAGTTTTCCCCTAGACCGTTCTAGTTATTCGTTTCGAGCATCAGAACTGCGAAAATTTGGAGTTTCTCAAGCGTTTCTTACCTCAAAACTGCCATATCTCGCGAACGGATTGACCAATCCGCAAAGTTTCTGTTGCATCTGAAAGTAGAAACTCGCCCCATTACAACGGTATGAGTAGTTTTCCCCTAGGCCGTCCTAGTTATTCGTTTCGAGCATCAGAACTGCGAAAACTTTGAGTTTCTCAAGCGTTTCTTACCTCAAAACTGCCATATCTCGCAAACGGATTGACCAATCCGCAAAGTTTCTGTTGCATCCGAAAGTAGAAACTAGCCCTATTACAACGGTATGAGTAGTTTTCCCCTAGACCGTTCTAGTTATTCGTTTCGAGCATCAGAACTGCGAAAATTTGGAGTTTCTCAAGCGTTTCTTACCTCAAAACTGCCATATCTCGCGAACGGATTGACCAATCCGAAAAGTTTCTGTTGCATCCGAAAGTAGAAACTAGCCCCATTACAACGGTATGAGTAGTTTTCCCCTAGACCGTTCTAGTTATTCGTTTCGAGCATCAGAACTGCGAAAATTTTAAGTTTCTCAAGCGTTTCTTACCCCAAAACTGCCATATCTCGCGAACGGATTGACCAATCCGCAAAATTTCTCTTGCATCTGAAAGTCGAAACACGCCCCATTACAACGGCATGAGTAGTTTTCCCCTAGGCCGCTCTAGTTATTCGTTTCGAGCCTCAGAACTGCGAAAATTTGGTGTTTCTCAAGCGTTTCTTACCTCAAAACTGCCATATCTCGCGAACGGATTGACCAATCCGCAAAGTTTCTGTGGCATCTGAAAGTAGAAACTCGCCCCATTACAAGAGTATGAGTAGTTTTCCCCTAGGCCGTTCTAGTTATTTGTTTCGAGCATCAGAACTGCGAAAATTTGGAGTTTCTCAAGCGTTTCTTACCTCAAAACTGCCATATCTCGCGAACGGATTGACCAATCCGCAAAGTTTCTGTTGCATCTGAAAGTAGAAACTAGCCCCATTACAACGGTATGAGTAGTTTTCCCCTAGACCGTTCTAGTTATTCGTTTCGAGCATCAGAACTGCGAAAATTTGGAGTTTCTCAAGCGTTTCTTACCTCAAAACTGCCATATCTCGCGAACCGATTGACCAATCCGCAAAGTTTCTGTTGCATCTGAAAGTAGAAACTCGCCCCATTACAACGGTATAAGTAGTTATCCCCTAGGCCGTTCTAGTTATTCGTTTCGAGCATCAGAACTGCGAAAATTTGGAGTTTCTCAAGCGTTTCTTACCTCAAAACTGCCATATCTCGCGAACGGATTGACCAATCCGCAAAGTTTCTGTTGCATCTGAAAGTAGAAACTCGCCCCATTACAACAGTATGAGTAGTTTTCCCCTAGGCCGTTCTAGTTATTCGTTTCGAGCATCAGAACTGCGAAAATTTGGAGTTTCTCAAGCGTTTCTTACCTCAAAACTGCCATATCTCGCAAACGGATTGACCAATCCGCAAAGTTTCTGTTGCATCCGAAAGTAGAAACTAGCCCTATTACAACGGTATGAGTAGTTTTCCCCTAGACCGTTCTAGTTATTCGTTTCGAGCATCAGAACTGCGAAAATTTGGAGTTTCTCAAGCGTTTCTTACCTCAAAACTGCCATATCTCGCGAACGGATTGGCCAATCCGCAAAGTTTCTGTTGCATCTGATAGTAGAAACTAGCCCCATTACAACGGTGTGAGTAGTTTTCCCCTAGACCGTTCTAGTTATTCGTTTCGAGCATCAGAACTGCGAAAATTTGGAGTTTCTCAAGCGTTTCTTACCTCAAAACTGCCATATCTCGCGAACGGATTGACCAATCCGCAAAGTTTCTGTTGCATCTGAAAGTAGAAACTCGCCCCATTACAACGGTATGAGTAGTTTTCCCCTAGGCCGTCCTAGTTATTCGTTTCGAGCATCAGAACTGCGAAAACTTTGAGTTTCTCAAGCGTTTCTTACCTCAAAACTGCCATATCTCGCGAACGGATTGACCAATCCGCAAAGTTTCTGTTGCATCTGCAAGTAGAAACCAGCCCCATTACAACGGTATGAGTAGTTTTCCCCTAGACCGTTCTAGTTATTCGTTTCGAGCATCAGAACTGCGAAAATTTGGAGTTTGTCAAGCGTTTCTTACCTCAAAACTGCCATATCTCGCGAACGGATTGACCAATCCGCAATGTTTCTGTTGCATCTGAAAGTAGAAACTAGCCCCATTACAACGGTATGAGTAGTTTTCCCCTAGACCGTTCTAGTTATTCGTTTCGAGCATCAGAACTGCGAAAATTTGGAGTTTGTCAAGCGTTTCTTACCTCAAAACTGCCATATCTCGCGAACGGATTGACCAATCCGCAAAGTTTCTGTTGCATCTGAAAGTAGAAACTAGCCCCATTACAACGGTATGAGTAGTTTTCCCCTAGACCGTTCTAGTTATTCGTTTCGAGCATCAGAACTGCGAAAATTTGGAGTTTCTCAAGCGTTTCTTACCTCAAAACTGCCATATCTCGCGAACGGATTGACCAATCCGCAAAGTTACTGTTGCATCTGAAAGTAGAAACTAGCCCCATTACAACGGTATGAGTAGTTTTCCCCTAGACCGTTCTATTTATTCGTTTCGAGCATCAGAACTGCGAAAATTTGGAGTTTCTCAAGCGTTTCTTACCTCAAAACTGCCATATCTCGCGAACGGATTGACCAATCCGCAAAGTTTCTGTTGCATCCGAAAGTAGAAACTAGCCCCATTACAACGGTATGAGTAGTTATCCCCTAGGCCGTTCTAGTTATTCGTTTCGAGCATCAGAACTGCGAAAATTTGGAGTTTCTCAAGCGTTTCTTACCTCAAAACTGCCATATCTCGCGAACGGATTGACCAATCCGCAAAGTTTCTGTTGCATCTGAAAGTAGAAACTCGCCCCATTACAACAGTATGAGTAGTTTTCCCCTAGGCCGTTCTAGTTATTCGTTTCGAGCATCAGAACTGCGAAAATTTGGAGTTTCTCAAGCGTTTCTTACCTCAAAACTGCCATATCTCGCGAACGGATTGACCAATCCGCAAAGTTTCTGTTGCATCTGAAAGTAGAAACTAGCCCTATTACAACGGTATGAGTAGTTTTCCCCTAGACCGTTCTAGTTATTCGTTTCGTGCTTCAGAACTGCGAAAATTTGGAGTTTCTCAAGCGTTTCTTACCTCAAAACTGCCATATCTCGCGAACGGATTGACCAATCCGCAAAGTTTCTGTTGCATCTGAAAGTAGAAACTAGCCCTATTACAACGGTATGAGTAGTTTTCCCCTAGACCGTTCTAGTTATTCGTTTCGAGCTTCAGAACTGCGAAAATTTGGAGTTTCTCAAGCGTTTCTTACATCAAAACTGCCATATCTCGCGAACGGATTGACCAATCCGCAAAGTTTCTGTTGCATCTGAAAGTAGAAACTCGCCCCATTACAACGGTATAAGTAGTTATCCCCTAGGCCGTTCTAGTTATTCGTTTCGAGCATCAGAACTGCGAAAATTTGGAGTTTCTCAAGCGTTTCTTACCTCAAAACTGCCATATCTCGCGAACGGATTGACCAATCCGCAAAGTTTCTGTTGCATCTGAAAGTAGAAACTCGCCCCATTACAACGGTATAAGTAGTTATCCCCTAGGCCGTTCTAGTTATTCGTTTCGAGCATCAGAACTGCGAAAATTTGGAGTATCTCAAGCGTTTCTTACTTCAAAACTGCCATATCTCGCGAACGGATTGACCAATCCGAAAAGTATCTGTTGCATCCGAAAGTAGAAACTAGCCCCATTACAACGGTATGAGTAGTTTTCCCCTAGACCGTTCTAGTTATTGGTTTCGAGCATCAGAACTGCGAAAATTTGGAGTTTCTCAAGCGTTTCTTACTTCAAAACTGCCATATCTCGCGAACGGATTGACCAATCCGAAAAGTATCTGTTGCATCCGAAAGTAGAAACTAGCCCCATTACAACGGTATGAGTAGTTTTCCCCTAGACCGTTCTAGTTATTGGTTTCGAGCATCAGAACTGCGAAAATTTGGAGTTTCTCAAGCGTTTCTTACATCAAAACTGCCATATCTCGCGAACGGATTGACCAATCCGCAAAGTGTCTGTTGCATCTGAAAGTAGAAACTAGCCCCATTACAACGGTATGAGTAGTTTTCCCCTAGACCGTTCTAGTTATTCGTTTCGAGCATCAGAACCGCGAAAATTTGGAGTTTCTCAAGCGTTTCTTACCTCAAAACTGCCATATCTCGCGAACGGATTGACCAATCCGCAAAGTTTCTGTTGCATCCGAAAGTAGAAACTAGCCCCATTACAACGGTATGAGTAGTTATCCCCTAGGCCGTTCTAGTTATTCGTTTCGAGCATCAGAACTGCGAAAATTTGGAGTTTCTCAAGCGTTTCTTACCTCAAAACTGCCATATCTCGCGAACGGATTGACCAATCCGCAAAGTTTCTGTTGCATCTGAAAGTAGAAACTCGCCCCATTACAACAGTATGAGTAGTTTTCCCCTAGGCCGTTCTAGTTATTCGTTTCGAGCATCAGAACTGCGAAAATTTGGAGTTTCTCAAGCGTTTCTTACCTCAAAACTGCCATATCTCGCGAACGGATTGACCAATCCGCAAAGTTTCTGTTGCATCTGAAAGTAGAAACTCGCCCCATTACAACAGTATGAGTAGTTTTCCCCTAGGCCGTTCTAGTTATTCGTTTCGAGCATCAGAACTGCGAAAATTTGGAGTTTCTCAAGCGTTTCTTACCTCAAAACTGCCATATCTCGCGAACGGATTGACCAATCCGCAAAGTTTCTGTTGCATCTGAAAGTAGAAACTAGCCCTATTACAACGGTATGAGTAGTTTTCCCCTAGACCGTTCTAGTTATTCGTTTCGTGCTTCAGAACTGCGAAAATTTGGAGTTTCTCAAGCGTTTCTTACCTCAAAACTGCCATATCTCGCGAACGGATTGACCAATCCGCAAAGTTTCTGTTGCATCTGAAAGTAGAAACTAGCCCTATTACAACGGTATGAGTAGTTTTCCCCTAGACCGTTCTAGTTATTCGTTTCGAGCTTCAGAACTGCGAAAATTTGGAGTTTCTCAAGCGTTTCTTACATCAAAACTGCCATATCTCGCGAACGGATTGACCAATCCGCAAAGTTTCTGTTGCATCTGAAAGTAGAAACTCGCCCCATTACAACGGTATAAGTAGTTATCCCCTAGGCCGTTCTAGTTATTCGTTTCGAGCATC
Source organism: Ptiloglossa arizonensis (assembly GCF_051014685.1). Lineage (NCBI taxonomy): Eukaryota > Metazoa > Arthropoda > Insecta > Hymenoptera > Colletidae > Ptiloglossa > Ptiloglossa arizonensis. The sequence goes on along the minus strand of NW_027479150.1, from coordinate 166,144 downwards.
AGAACTGCGAAAATTTGGAGTTTCTCAAGCGTTTCTTACCTCAAAACTGCCATATCTCGCGAACGGATTGACCAATCCGCAAAGTTTCTGTTGCATCTGAAAGTAGAAACTCGCCCCATTACAACGGTATAAGTAGTTATCCCCTAGGCCGTTCTAGTTATTCGTTTCGAGCATCAGAACTGCGAAAATTTGGAGTATCTCAAGCGTTTCTTACTTCAAAACTGCCATATCTCGCGAACGGATTGACCAATCCGAAAAGTATCTGTTGCATCCGAAAGTAGAAACTAGCCCCATTACAACGGTATGAGTAGTTTTCCCCTAGACCGTTCTAGTTATTGGTTTCGAGCATCAGAACTGCGAAAATTTGGAGTTTCTCAAGCGTTTCTTACTTCAAAACTGCCATATCTCGCGAACGGATTGACCAATCCGAAAAGTATCTGTTGCATCCGAAAGTAGAAACTAGCCCCATTACAACGGTATGAGTAGTTTTCCCCTAGACCGTTCTAGTTATTGGTTTCGAGCATCAGAACTGCGAAAATTTGGAGTTTCTCAAGCGTTTCTTACATCAAAACTGCCATATCTCGCGAACGGATTGACCAATCCGCAAAGTGTCTGTTGCATCTGAAAGTAGAAACTAGCCCCATTACAACGGTATGAGTAGTTTTCCCCTAGACCGTTCTAGTTATTCGTTTCGAGCATCAGAACCGCGAAAATTTGGAGTTTCTCAAGCGTTTCTTACCTCAAAACTGCCATATCTCGCGAACGGATTGACCAATACGCAAAGTTTCTGTTGCATCTGAAAGTAGAAACTCGCCCCATTACAACGGTATGAGTAGTTTTCCCCTAGGCCTTTCTAGTTATTCGTTTCGAGCATCAGAACTGCTAAAATTTGAAGTTTCTCAAGCGTTTCTTACCTCAAAACTGTCATATCTCGCGAACGGATTGACCAATCCGAAAAGTTTCTGTTGCATCCGAAAGTAGAAACTAGCCCCATTACAACGGTATGAGTAGTTTTCCCCTAGACCGTTCTAGTTATTCGTTTCGAGCATCAGAACTGCGAAAATTTGGAGTTTCTCAAGCGTTTCTTACCTCAAAACTGCCATATCTCGCGAACGGATTGACCAATCCGCAAAGTTTCTGTTGCATCTGCAAGTAGAAACCAGCCCCATTACAACGGTATGAGTAGTTTTCCCCTAGACCGTTCTAGTTATTCGTTTCGAGCATCAGAACTGCGAAAATTTGGAGTTTCTCAAGCGTTTCTTACCTCAAAACTGCCATATCTCGCGAACGGATTGACCAATCCGCAAAGTTTCTGTTGCATCTGAAAGTAGAAACTCGCCCCATTACAACGGTATGAGTAGTTTTCCCCTAGACCGTTCTAGTTATTCGTTTCGAGCATCAGAACCGCGAAAATTTGGAGTTTCTCAAGCGTTTCTTACCTCAAAACTGCCATATCTCGCGAACGGATTGACCAATACGCAAAGTTTCTGTTGCATCTGAAAGTAGAAACTCGCCCCATTACAACGGTATGAGTAGTTTTCCCCTAGGCCTTTCTAGTTATTCGTTTCGAGCATCAGAACTGCTAAAATTTGAAGTTTCTCAAGCGTTTCTTACCTCAAAACTGCCATATCTCGCGAACGGATTGACCAATCCGAAAAGTTTCTGTTGCATCCGAAAGTAGAAACTAGCCCCATTACAACGGTATGAGTAGTTTTCCCCTAGACCGTTCTAGTTATTCGTTTCGAGCATCAGAACTGCGAAAATTTGGAGTTTCTCAAGCGTTTCTTACCTCAAAACTGCCATATCTCGCGAACGGATTGACCAATCCGCAAAGTTTCTGTTGCATCTGAAAGTAGAAACTCGCCCCATTACAACGGTATAAGTAGTTATCCCCTAGGCCGTTCTAGTTATTCGTTTCGAGCATCAGAACTGCGAAAATTTGGAGTTTCTCAAGCGTTTCTTACCTCAAAACTGCCATATCTCGCGAACGGATTGACCAATCCGCAAAGTTTCTGTTGCATCTGAAAGTAGAAACTCGCCCCATTACAACAGTATGAGTAGTTTTCCCCTAGGCCGTTCTAGTTATTCGTTTCGAGCATCAGAACTGCGAAAATTTGGAGTTTCTCAAGCATTTCTTACCTCAAAACTGCCATATCTCGCGAACGGATTGACCAATCCGAAAAGTTTCTGTTGCATCCGAAAGTAGAAACTCGCCCCATTACAACAGTATGAGTAGTTTTCCCCTAGGCCGTTCTAGTTATTCGTTTCGAGCATCAGAACTGCGAAAATTTGGAGTTTCTCAAGCGTTTCTTACCTCAAAACTGCCATATCTCGCGAACGGATTGACCAATCCGAAAAGTTTCTGTTGCATCCGAAAGTAGAAACTAGCCCCATTACAACGGTATGAGTAGTTTTCCCCTAGACCGTTCTAGTTATTCGTTTCGAGCATCAGAACTGCGAAAATTTTAAGTTTCTCAAGCGTTTCTTACCCCAAAACTGCCATATCTCGCGAACGGATTGACCAATCCGCAAAATTTCTCTTGCATCTGAAAGTCGAAACACGCCCCATTACAACGGCATGAGTAGTTTTCCCCTAGGCCGCTCTAGTTATTCGTTTCGAGCCTCAGAACTGCGAAAATTTGGTGTTTCTCAAGCGTTTCTTACCTCAAAACTGCCATATCTCGCGAACGGATTGACCAATCCGCAAAGTTTCTGTTGCATCTGAAAGTAGAAACTCGCCCCATTACAACGGTATAAGTAGTTATCCCCTAGGCCGTTCTAGTTATTCGTTTCGAGCATCAGAACTGCGAAAATTAGGAGTATCTCAAGCGTTTCTTACTTCAAAACTGCCATATCTCGCGAACGGATTGACCAATCCGAAAAGTATCTGTTGCATCCGAAAGTAGAAACTAGCCCCATTACAACGGTATGAGTAGTTTTCCCCTAGACCGTTCTAGTTATTGGTTTCGAGCATCAGAACTGCGAAAATTTGGAGTTTCTCAAGCGTTTCTTACATCAAAACTGCCATATCTCGCGAACGGATTGACCAATCCGCAAAGTGTCTGTTGCATCTGAAAGTAGAAACTAGCCCCATTACAACGGTATGAGTAGTTTTCCCCTAGACCGTTCTAGTTATTCGTTTCGAGCATCAGAACCGCGAAAATTTGGAGTTTCTCAAGCGTTTCTTACCTCAAAACTGCCATATCTCGCGAACGGATTGACCAATCCGCAAAGTTTCTGTTGCATCTGAAAGTAGAAACTCGCCCCATTACAACAGTATGAGTAGTTTTCCCCTAGGCCGTTCTAGTTATTCGTTTCGAGCATCAGAACTGCGAAAATTTGGAGTTTCTCAAGCATTTCTTACCTCAAAACTGCCATATCTCGCGAACGGATTGACCAATCCGAAAAGTTTCTGTTGCATCCGAAAGTAGAAACTAGCCCCATTACAACGGTATGAGTAGTTTTCCCCTAGACCGTTCTAGTTATTCGTTTCGAGCATCAGAACTGCGAAAATTTTAAGTTTCTCAAGCGTTTCTTACCCCAAAACTGCCATATCTCGCGAACGGATTGACCAATCCGCAAAATTTCTCTTGCATCTGAAAGTCGAAACACGCCCCATTACAACGGCATGAGTAGTTTTCCCCTAGGCCGCTCTAGTTATTCGTTTCGAGCCTCAGAACTGCGAAAATTTGGTGTTTCTCAAGCGTTTCTTACCTCAAAACTGCCATATCTCGCGAACGGATTGACCAATCCGCAAAGTTTCTGTTGCATCCGAAAGTAGAAACTAGCCCCATTACAACGGTATGAGTAGTTTTCCCCTAGACCCTCCTAGTTATTCGTTTCGAGCATCAGAACTGCGAAAATTTGGAGTTTCTCAAGCGTTTCTTACCTCAAAACTGCCATATCTCGCGAACGGATTGACCAATCCGCAAAGTTTCTGTGGCATCTGAAAGTAGAAACTCGCCCCATTACAACAGTATGAGTAGTTTTCCCCTAGGCCGTTCTAGTTATTCGTTTCGAGCATCAGAACTGCGAAAATTTGGAGTTTCTCAAGCGTTTCTTACCTCAAAACTGCCATATCTCGCGAACGGATTGACCAATCCGAAAAGTTTCTGTTGCATCCGAAAGTAGAAACTAGCCCCATTACAACGGTATGAGTAGTTTTCCCCTAGACCGTTCTAGTTATTCGTTTCGAGCATCAGAACTGCGAAAATTTTAAGTTTCTCAAGCGTTTCTTACCCCAAAACTGCCATATCTCGCGAACGGATTGACCAATCCGCAAAATTTCTCTTGCATCTGAAAGTCGAAACACGCCCCATTACAACGGCATGAGTAGTTTTCCCCTAGGCCGCTCTAGTTATTCGTTTCGAGCCTCAGAACTGCGAAAATTTGGTGTTTCTCAAGCGTTTCTTACCTCAAAACTGCCATATCTCGCGAACGGATTGACCAATCCGCAAAGTTTCTGTTGCATCTGAAAGTAGAAACTAGCCCTATTACAACGGCATGAGTAGTTTTCCCCTAGGCCGCTCTAGTTATTCGTTTCGAGCCTCAGAACTGCGAAAATTTGGTGTTTCTCAAGCGTTTCTTACCTCAAAACTGCCATATCTCGCGAACGGATTGACCAATCCGCAAAGTTTCTGTTGCATCCGAAAGTAGAAACTAGCCCCATTACAACGGTATGAGTAGTTTTCCCCTAGACCCTCCTAGTTATTCGTTTCGAGCATCAGAACTGCGAAAATTTGGAGTTTCTCAAGCGTTTCTTACCTCAAAACTGCCATATCTCGCGAACGGATTGACCAATCCGCAAAGTTTCTGTGGCATCTGAAAGTAGAAACTCGCCCCATTACAACAGTATGAGTAGTTTTCCCCTAGGCCGTTCTAGTTATTCGTTTCGAGCATCAGAACTGCGAAAATTTGGAGTTTCTCAAGCGTTTCTTACCTCAAAACTGCCATATCTCGCGAACGGATTGACCAATCCGAAAAGTTTCTGTTGCATCCGAAAGTAGAAACTAGCCCCATTACAACGGTATGAGTAGTTTTCCCCTAGACCGTTCTAGTTATTCGTTTCGAGCATCAGAACTGCGAAAATTTTAAGTTTCTCAAGCGTTTCTTACCCCAAAACTGCCATATCTCGCGAACGGATTGACCAATCCGCAAAATTTCTCTTGCATCTGAAAGTCGAAACACGCCCCATTACAACGGCATAAGTAGTTTTCCCCTAGGCCGCTCTAGTTATTCGTTTCGAGCCTCAGAACTGCGAAAATTTGGTGTTTCTCAAGCGTTTCTTACCTCAAAACTGCCATATCTCGCGAACGGATTGACCAATCCGCAAAGTTTCTGTTGCATCTGAAAGTAGAAACTAGCCCTATTACAACGGTATGAGTAGTTTTCCCCTAGACCGTTCTAGTTATTCGTTTCGAGCATCAGAACTGCGAAAATTTGGAGTTTCTCAAGCGTTTCTTACATCAAAACTGCCATATCTCGCGAACGGATTGACCAATCCGCATAGTTTCTGTTGCATCTGAAAGTAGAAACTCGCCCCATTACAACGGTATAAGTAGTTATCCCCTAGGCCGTTCTAGTTATTCGTTTCGAGCATCAGAACTGCGAAAATTTGGAGTTTCTCAAGCGTTTCTTACCTCAAAACTGCCATATCTCGCGAACGGATTGACCAATCCGCAAAGTTTCTGTTGCATCTGAAAGTAGAAACTCGCCCCATTACAACAGTGTGAGTAGTTTTCCCCTAGGCCGTTCTAGTTATTCGTTTCGAGCATCAGAACTGCGAAAATTTGGAGTTTCTCAAGCGTTTCTTACCTCAAAACTGCCATATCTCGCGAACGGATTGACCAATCCGCAAAGTTTCTGTTGCATCTGAAAGTAGAAACTAGCCCCATTACAACGGTATGAGTAGTTTTCCCCTAGGCCGTTCTAGTTATTCGTTTCGAGCATCAGAACTGCGAAAACTTTGAGTTTCTCAAGCGTTTCTTACCTCAAAACTGCCATATCTCGCGAACGGATTGACCAATCCGCAAAGTTTCTGTTGCATCTGAATGTAGAAACTAGCCCCATTACAACGGTATGAGTAGTTTTCCCCTAGACCGTTCTAGTTATTCGTTTCGAGCATCAGAACTGCGAAAATTTGGAGTTTCTCAAGCGTTTCTTACCTCAAAACTGCCATATCTCGCGAACGGATTGGCCAATCCGCAAAGTTTCTGTTGCATCTGATAGTAGAAACTAGCCCCATTACAACGGTGTGAGTAGTTTTCCCCTAGGCCTTTCTAGTTATTCGTTTCGAGCATCAGAACTGCTAAAATTTGAAGTTTCTCAAGCGTTTCTTACCTCAAAACTGCCATATCTCGCGAACGGATTGACCAATCCGAAAAGTTTCTGTTGCATCCGAAAGTAGAAACTAGCCCCATTACAACGGTATGAGTAGTTTTCCCCTAGACCGTTCTAGTTATTCGTTTCGAGCATCAGAACTGCGAAAATTTGGAGTTTCTCAAGCGTTTCTTACCTCAAAACTGCCATATCTCGCGAACGGATTGACCAATCCGCAAAGTTTCTGTTGCATCTGCAAGTAGAAACCAGCCCCATTACAACGGTATGAGTAGTTTTCCCCTAGACCGTTCTAGTTATTCGTTTCGAGCATCAGAACTGCGAAAATTTGGAGTTTGTCAAGCGTTTCTTACCTCAAAACTGCCATATCTCGCGAACGGATTGACCAATCCGCAAAGTTTCTGTTGCATCTGAAAGTAGAAACTAGCCCCATTACAACGGTATGAGTAGTTTTCCCCTAGACCGTTCTAGTTATTCGTTTCGAGCATCAGAACTGCGAAAATTTGGAGTTTGTCAAGCGTTTCTTACCTCAAAACTGCCATATCTCGCGAACGGATTGACCAATCCGCAAAGTTTCTGTTGCATCTGAAAGTAGAAACTAGCCCCATTACAACGGTATGAGTAGTTTTCCCCTAGACCGTTCTAGTTATTCGTTTCGAGCATCAAAACTGCGAAAATTTGGAGTTTCTCAAGCGTTTCTTACCTCAAAACTGCCATATCTCGCGAACGGATTGACCAATCCGCAAAGTTTCTGTTGCATCTGAAAGTAGAAACTAGCCCCATTACAACGGTATGAGTAGTTTTCCCCTAGACCGTTCTAGTTATTCGTTTCGAGCATCAGAACTGCGAAAATTTGGAGTTTCTCAAGCGTTTCTTACCTCAAAACGGCCATATCTCGCGAACGGATTGACCAATCCGCAAAGTTTCTGTTGCATCTGAAAGTAGAAACTCGCCCCATTACAACGGTATAAGTAGTTATCCCCTAGGCCGTTCTAGTTATTCGTTTCGAGCATCAGAACTGCGAAAATTTGGAGTTTCTCAAGCGTTTCTTACCTCAAAACTGCCATATCTCGCGAACGGATTGACCAATCCGCAAAGTTTCTGTTGCATCTGAAAGTAGAAACTCGCCCCATTACAACAGTATGAGTAGTTTTCCCCTAGGCCGTTCTAGTTATTCGTTTCGAGCATCAGAACTGCGAAAATTTGGAGTTTCTCAAGCGTTTCTTACCTCAAAACTGCCATATCTCGCGAACGGATTGGCCAATCCGCAAAGTTTCTGTTGCATCTGATAGTAGAAACTAGCCCCATTACAACGGTGTGAGTAGTTTTCCCCTAGACCGTTCTAGTTATTCGTTTCGAGCATCAGAACTGCGAAAATTTGGAGTTTCTCAAGCGTTTCTTACCTCAAAACTGCCATATCTCGCGAACGGATTGACCAATCCGCAAAGTTTCTGTTGCATCTGAAAGTAGAAACTCGCCCCATTACAACGGTATGAGTAGTTTTCCCCTAGACCGTTCTAGTTATTCGTTTCGAGCATCAGAACCGCGAAAATTTGGAGTTTCTCAAGCGTTTCTTACCTCAAAACTGCCATATCTCGCGAACGGATTGACCAATACGCAAAGTTTCTGTTGCATCTGAAAGTAGAAACTCGCCCCATTACAACGGTATGAGTAGTTTTCCCCTAGGCCTTTCTAGTTATTCGTTTCGAGCATCAGAACTGCTAAAATTTGAAGTTTCTCAAGCGTTTCTTACCTCAAAACTGCCATATCTCGCGAACGGATTGACCAATCCGAAAAGTTTCTGTTGCATCCGAAAGTAGAAACTAGCCCCATTACAACGGTATGAGTAGTTTTCCCCTAGACCGTTCTAGTTATTCGTTTCGAGCATCAGAACTGCGAAAATTTGGAGTTTCTCAAGCGTTTCTTACCTCAAAACTGCCATATCTCGCGAACGGATTGACCAATCCGCAAAGTTTCTGTTGCATCTGCAAGTAGAAACCAGCCCCATTACAACGGTATGAGTAGTTTTCCCCTAGACCGTTCTAGTTATTCGTTTCGAGCATCAGAACTGCGAAAATTTGGAGTTTGTCAAGCGTTTCTTACCTCAAAACTGCCATATCTCGCGAACGGATTGACCAATCCGCAAAGTTTCTGTTGCATCTGAAAGTAGAAACTAGCCCCATTACAACGGTATGAGTAGTTTTCCCCTAGACCGTTCTAGTTATTCGTTTCGAGCATCAGAACTGCGAAAATTTGGAGTTTCTCAAGCGTTTCTTACCTCAAAACTGCCATATCTCGCGAACGGATTGACCAATCCGCAAAGTTTCTGTTGCATCTGAAAGTAGAAACTAGCCCCATTACAACGGTATGAGTAGTTTTCCCCTAGACCGTTCTAGTTATTCGTTTCGAGCATCAGAACTGCGAAAATTTGGAGTTTCTCAAGCGTTTCTTACCTCAAAACTGCCATATCTCGCGAACGGATTGACCAATCCGCAAAGTTTCTGTTGCATCTGCAAGTAGAAACCAGCCCCATTACAACGGTATGAGTAGTTTTCCCCTAGACCGTTCTAGTTATTCGTTTCGAGCATCAGAACTGCGAAAATTTGGAGTTTGTCAAGCGTTTCTTACCTCAAAACTGCCATATCTCGCGAACGGATTGACCAATCCGCAAAGTTTCTGTTGCATCTGAAAGTAGAAACTAGCCCCATTACAACGGTATGAGTAGTTTTCCCCTAGACCGTTCTAGTTATTCGTTTCGAGCATCAGAACTGCGAAAATTTGGAGTTTCTCAAGCGTTTCTTACCTCAAAACTGCCATATCTCGCGAACGGATTGACCAATCCGCAAAGTTTCTGTTGCATCTGAAAGTAGAAACTAGCCCCATTACAACGGTATGAGTAGTTTTCCCCTAGACCGTTCTAGTTATTCGTTTCGAGCATCAGAACTGCGAAAATTTGGAGTTTCTCAAGCGTTTCTTACCTCAAAACTGCCATATCTCGCGAACGGATTGACCAATCCGCAAAGTTTCTGTTGCATCTGAAAGTAGAAACTAGCCCCATTACAACGGTATGAGTAGTTTTCCCCTAGACCGTTCTAGTTATTCGTTTCGAGCATCAGAACTGCGAAAATTTGGAGTTTCTCAAGCGTTTCTTACCTCAAAACTGCCATATCTCGCGAACGGATTGACCAATCCGCAAAGTTTCTGTTGCATCTGAAAGTAGAAACTAGCCCCATTACAACGGTATGAGTAGTTTTCCCCTAGACCGTTCTATTTATTCGTTTCGAGCATCAGAACTGCGAAAATTTGGAGTTTCTCAAGCGTTTCTTACCTCAAAACTGCCATATCTCGCGAACGGATTGACCAATCCGCAAAGTTTCTGTTGCATCCGAAAGTAGAAACTAGCCCCATTACAACGGTATGAGTAGTTATCCCCTAGGCCGTTCTAGTTATTCGTTTCGAGCATCAGAACTGCGAAAATTTGGAGTTTCTCAAGCGTTTCTTACCTCAAAACTGCCATATCTCGCGAACGGATTGACCAATCCGCAAAGTTTCTGTTGCATCTGAAAGTAGAAACTCGCCCCATTACAACGGTATAAGTAGTTATCCCCTAGGCCGTTCTAGTTATTCGTTTCGAGCATCAGAACTGCGAAAATTAGGAGTATCTCAAGCGTTTCTTACTTCAAAACTGCCATATCTCGCGAACGGATTGACCAATCCGAAAAGTATCTGTTGCATCCGAAAGTAGAAACTAGCCCCATTACAACGGTATGAGTAGTTTTCCCCTAGACCGTTCTAGTTATTGGTTTCGAGCATCAGAACTGCGAAAATTTGGAGTTTCTCAAGCGTTTCTTACATCAAAACTGCCATATCTCGCGAACGGATTGACCAATCCGAAAAGTTTCTGTTGCATCTGAAAGTAGAAACTAGCCCCATTACAACGGTATGAGTAGTTTTCCCCTAGGCCGTTCTAGTTATTTGTTTCGAGCATCAGAACTGCGATAATTTGGAGTTTCTCAAGCGTTTCTTACTTCTAATCTGCCATATCTCGCGAACGGATTGACCAATCCGCAAAGTTTCTGTTGCATCTGAAAGTAGAAACTCGCCCCATTACAACGGTATAAGTAGTTATCCCCTAGGCCGTTCTAGTTATTCGTTTCGAGCATCAGAACTGCGAAAATTTGGAGTTTGTCAAGCGTTTCTTACCTCAAAACTGCCATATCTCGCGAACGGATTGACCAATCCGCAAAGTTTCTGTTGCATCTGAAAGTAGAAACTCGCCCCATTACAACAGTATGAGTAGTTTTCCCCTAGGCCGTTCTAGTTATTCGTTTCGAGCATCAGAACTGCGAAAATTTGGAGTTTCTCAAGCATTTCTTACCTCAAAACTGCCATATCTCGCGAACGGATTGACCAATCCGAAAAGTTTCTGTTGCATCCGAAAGTAGAAACTAGCCCCATTACAACGGTATGAGTAGTTTTCCCCTAGACCGTTCTAGTTATTCGTTTCGAGCATCAGAACTGCGAAAATTTTAAGTTTCTCAAGCGTTTCTTACCCCAAAACTGCCATATCTCGCGAACGGATTGACCAATCCGCAAAATTTCTCTTGCATCTGAAAGTCGAAACACGCCCCATTACAACGGCATGAGTAGTTTTCCCCTAGGCCGCTCTAGTTATTCGTTTCGAGCCTCAGAACTGCGAAAATTTGGTGTTTCTCAAGCGTTTCTTACCTCAAAACTGCCATATCTCGCGAACGGATTGACCAATCCGCAAAGTTTCTGTTGCATCCGAAAGTAGAAACTAGCCCCATTACAACGGTATGAGTAGTTTTCCCCTAGACCCTCCTAGTTATTCGTTTCGAGCATCAGAACTGCGAAAATTTGGAGTTTCTCAAGCGTTTCTTACCTCAAAACTGCCATATCTCGCGAACGGATTGACCAATCCGCAAAGTTTCTGTGGCATCTGAAAGTAGAAACTCGCCCCATTACAACAGTATGAGTAGTTTTCCCCTAGGCCGTTCTAGTTATTCGTTTCGAGCATCAGAACTGCGAAAATTTGGAGTTTCTCAAGCGTTTCTTACCTCAAAACTGCCATATCTCGCGAACGGATTGACCAATCCGAAAAGTTTCTGTTGCATCCGAAAGTAGAAACTAGCCCCATTACAACGGTATGAGTAGTTTTCCCCTAGACCGTTCTAGTTATTCGTTTCGAGCATCAGAACTGCGAAAATTTTAAGTTTCTCAAGCGTTTCTTACCCCAAAACTGCCATATCTCGCGAACGGATTGACCAATCCGCAAAATTTCTCTTGCATCTGAAAGTCGAAACACGCCCCATTACAACGGCATGAGTAGTTTTCCCCTAGGCCGCTCTAGTTATTCGTTTCGAGCCTCAGAACTGCGAAAATTTGGTGTTTCTCAAGCGTTTCTTACCTCAAAACTGCCATATCTCGCGAACGGATTGACCAATCCGCAAAGTTTCTGTTGCATCTGAAAGTAGAAACTAGCCCTATTACAACGGTATGAGTAGTTTTCCCCTAGACCGTTCTAGTTATTCGTTTCGAGCATCAGAACTGCGAAAATTTGGAGTTTCTCAAGCGTTTCTTACATCAAAACTGCCATATCTCGCGAACGGATTGACCAATCCGCAAAGTTTCTGTTGCATCTGAAAGTAGAAACTCGCCCCATTACAACGGTATAAGTAGTTATCCCCTAGGCCGTTCTAGTTATTCGTTTCGAGCATCAGAACTGCGAAAATTTGGAGTTTCTCAAGCGTTTCTTACCTCAAAACTGCCATATCTCGCGAACGGATTGACCAATCCGCAAAGTTTCTGTTGCATCTGAAAGTAGAAACTCGCCCCATTACAACAGTGTGAGTAGTTTTCCCCTAGGCCGTTCTAGTTATTCGTTTCGAGCATCAGAACTGCGAAAATTTGGAGTTTCTCAAGCGTTTCTTACCTCAAAACTGCCATATCTCGCGAACGGATTGACCAATCCGCAAAGTTTCTGTTGCATCTGAAAGTAGAAACTAGCCCCATTACAACGGTATGAGTAGTTTTCCCCTAGGCCGTTCTAGTTATTCGTTTCGAGCATCAGAACTGCGAAAACTTTGAGTTTCTCAAGCGTTTCTTACCTCAAAACTGCCATATCTCGCGAACGGATTGACCAATCCGCAAAGTTTCTGTTGCATCTGAATGTAGAAACTAGCCCCATTACAACGGTATGAGTAGTTTTCCCCTAGACCGTTCTAGTTATTCGTTTCGAGCATCAGAACTGCGAAAATTTGGAGTTTCTCAAGCGTTTCTTACCTCAAAACTGCCATATCTCGCGAACGGATTGACCAATGCGCAAAGTTTCTGTTGCATCTGAAAGTAGAAACTCGCCCCATTACAACGGTATGAGTAGTTTTCCCCTAGGCCTTTCTAGTTATTCGTTTCGAGCATCAGAACTGCTAAAATTTGGTGTTTCTCAAGCGTTTCTTACCTCAAAACTGCCACATCTCGCGAACGGATTGACCAATCCGCAAAGTTTCTGTTGCATCTGAAAGTAGAAACTCGCCCCATTACAACGGTATAAGTAGTTATCCCCTAGGCCGTTCTAGTTATTCGTTTCGAGCATCAGAACTGCGAAAATTTGGAGTATCTCAAGCGTTTCTTACTTCAAAACTGCCATATCTCGCGAACGGATTGACCAATCCGAAAAGTATCTGTTGCATCCGAAAGTAGAAACTAGCCCCATTACAACGGTATGAGTAGTTTTCCCCTAGACCGTTCTAGTTATTGGTTTCGAGCATCAGAACTGCGAAAATTTGGAGTTTCTCAAGCATTTCTTACCTCAAAACTGCCATATCTCGCGAACGGATTGACCAATCCGAAAAGTTTCTGTTGCATCCGAAAGTAGAAACTAGCCCCATTACAACGGTATGAGTAGTTTTCCCCTAGACCGTTCTAGTTATTCGTTTCGAGCATCAGAACTGCGAAAATTTTAAGTTTCTCAAGCGTTTCTTACCCCAAAACTGCCATATCTCGCGAACGGATTGACCAATCCGCAAAATTTCTCTTGCATCTGAAAGTCGAAACACGCCCCATTACAACGGCATGAGTAGTTTTCCCCTAGGCCGCTCTAGTTATTCGTTTCGAGCCTCAGAACTGCGAAAATTTGGTGTTTCTCAAGCGTTTCTTACCTCAAAACTGCCATATCTCGCGAACGGATTGACCAATCCGCAAAGTTTCTGTTGCATCCGAAAGTAGAAACTAGCCCCATTACAACGGTATGAGTAGTTTTCCCCTAGACCCTCCTAGTTATTCGTTTCGAGCATCAGAACTGCGAAAATTTGGAGTTTCTCAAGCGTTTCTTACCTCAAAACTGCCATATCTCGCGAACGGATTGACCAATCCGCAAAGTTTCTGTGGCATCTGAAAGTAGAAACTCGCCCCATTACAACAGTATGAGTAGTTTTCCCCTAGGCCGTTCTAGTTATTCGTTTCGAGCATCAGAACTGCGAAAATTTGGAGTTTCTCAAGCGTTTCTTACCTCAAAACTGCCATATCTCGCGAACGGATTGACCAATCCGAAAAGTTTCTGTTGCATCCGAAAGTAGAAACTAGCCCCATTACAACGGTATGAGTAGTTTTCCCCTAGACCGTTCTAGTTATTCGTTTCGAGCATCAGAACTGCGAAAATTTTAAGTTTCTCAAGCGTTTCTTACCCCAAAACTGCCATATCTCGCGAACGGATTGACCAATCCGCAAAATTTCTCTTGCATCTGAAAGTCGAAACACGCCCCATTACAACGGCATGAGTAGTTTTCCCCTAGGCCGCTCTAGTTATTCGTTTCGAGCCTCAGAACTGCGAAAATTTGGTGTTTCTCAAGCGTTTCTTACCTCAAAACTGCCATATCTCGCGAACGGATTGACCAATCCGCAAAGTTTCTGTTGCATCTGAAAGTAGAAACTAGCCCTATTACAACGGTATGAGTAGTTTTCCCCTAGACCGTTCTAGTTATTCGTTTCGAGCATCAGAACTGCGAAAATTTGGAGTTTCTCAAGCGTTTCTTACCTCAAAACTGCCATATCTCGCGAACGGATTGACCAATGCGCAAAGTTTCTGTTGCATCTGAAAGTAGAAACTCGCCCCATTACAACGGTATGAGTAGTTTTCCCCTAGGCCTTTCTAGTTATTCGTTTCGAGCATCAGAACTGCTAAAATTTGGTGTTTCTCAAGCGTTTCTTACCTCAAAACTGCCACATCTCGCGAACGGATTGACCAATCCGCAAAGTTTCTGTTGCATCTGAAAGTAGAAACTCGCCCCATTACAACGGTATAAGTAGTTATCCCCTAGGCCGTTCTAGTTATTCGTTTCGAGCATCAGAACTGCGAAAATTTGGAGTATCTCAAGCGTTTCTTACTTCAAAACTGCCATATCTCGCGAACGGATTGACCAATCCGAAAAGTATCTGTTGCATCCGAAAGTAGAAACTAGCCCCATTACAACGGTATGAGTAGTTTTCCCCTAGACCGTTCTAGTTATTGGTTTCGAGCATCAGAACTGCGAAAATTTGGAGTTTCTCAAGCGTTTCTTACATCAAAACTGCCATATCTCGCGAACGGATTGACCAATCCGCAAAGTGTCTGTTGCATCTGAAAATAGAAACTAGCCCCATTACAACGGTATGAGTAGTTTTCCCCTAGACCGTTCTAGTTATTCGTTTCGAGCATCAGAACTGCGAAAATTTGGAGTTTCTCAAGCGTTTCTTACCTCAAAACTGCCATATCTCGCGAACGGATTGACCAATACGCAAAGTTTCTGTTGCATCTGAAAGTAGAAACTCGCCCCATTACAACGGTATGAGTAGTTTTCCCCTAGGCCGTTCTAGTTATTTGTTTCGAGCATCAGAACTGCGAAAATTTGGAGTTTCTCAAGCGTTTCTTACTTCAAAACTGCCATATCTCGCGAACGGATTGACCAATCCGAAAAGTTTCTGTTGCATCTGAAAGTAGAAACTAGCCCCATTACAACGGTATGAGTAGTTTTCCCCTAGGCCGTTCTAGTTATTTGTTTCGAGCATCAGAACTGCGATAATTTGGAGTTTCTCAAGCGTTTCTTACTTCTAATCTGCCATATCTCGCGAACGGATTGACCAATCCGAAAAGTTTCTGTTGCATCTGATAGTAGAAACTAGCCCCATTACAACGGTGTGAGTAGTTTTCCCCTAGACCGTTCTAGTTATTCGTTTCGAGCATCAGAACTGCGAAAATTTGGAGTTTCTCAAGCGTTTCTTACCTCAAAACTGCCATATCTCGCGAACGGATTGACCAATCCGCAAAGTTTCTGTTGCATCTGAAAGTAGAAACTCGCCCCATTACAAAGGTATGAGTAGTTTTCCCCTAGGCCGTTCTAGTTATTCGTTTCGAGCATCAGAACTGCGAAAACTTTGAGTTTCTCAAGCGTTTCTTACCTCAAAACTGCCATATCTCGCGAACGGATTGACCAATCCGCAAAGTTTCTGTTGCATCTGAAAGTAGAAACTAGCCCCATTACATCGGTATGAGTAGTTTTCCCCTAGACCGTTCTAGTTATTCGTTTCGGGCATCAGAACTGCGAAAACTTTGAGTTTCTCAAGCGTTTCTTACCTCAAAACTGCCATATCTCGCGAACGGATTGACCAATCCGCAAAGTTTCTGTTGCATCTGCAAGTAGAAACCAGCCCCATTACAACGGTATGAGTAGTTTTCCCCTAGACCGTTCTAGTTATTCGTTTCGAGCATCAGAACTGCGAAAATTTGGAGTTTGTCAAGCGTTTCTTACCTCAAAACTGCCATATCTCGCGAACGGATTGACCAATCCGCAAAGTTTCTGTTGCATCTGAAAGTAGAAACTAGCCCCATTACAACGGTATGAGTAGTTTTCCCCTAGACCGTTCTAGTTATTCGTTTCGAGCATCAGAACTGCGAAAATTTGGAGTTTGTCAAGCGTTTCTTACCTCAAAACTGCCATATCTCGCGAACGGATTGACCAATCCGCAAAGTTTCTGTTGCATCTGAAAGTAGAAACTAGCCCCATTACAACGGTATGAGTAGTTTTCCCCTAGACCGTTCTAGTTATTCGTTTCGAGCATCAGAACTGCGAAAATTTGGAGTTTCTCAAGCGTTTCTTACCTCAAAACTGCCATATCTCGCGAACGGATTGACCAATCCGCAAAGTTTCTGTTGCATCTGCAAGTAGAAACCAGCCCCATTACAACGGTATGAGTAGTTTTCCCCTAGACCGTTCTAGTTATTCGTTTCGAGCATCAGAACTGCGAAAATTTGGAGTTTGTCAAGCGTTTCTTACCTCAAAACTGCCATATCTCGCGAACGGATTGACCAATCCGCAAAGTTTCTGTTGCATCTGAAAGTAGAAACTAGCCCCATTACAACGGTATGAGTAGTTTTCCCCTAGACCGTTCTAGTTATTCGTTTCGAGCATCAGAACTGCGAAAATTTGGAGTTTCTCAAGCGTTTCTTACCTCAAAACTGCCATATCTCGCGAACGGATTGACCAATCCGAAAAGTTTCTGTTGCATCTGATAGTAGAAACTAGCCCCATTACAACGGTGTGAGTAGTTTTCCCCTAGACCGTTCTAGTTATTCGTTTCGAGCATCAGAACTGCGAAAATTTGGAGTTTCTCAAGCGTTTCTTACCTCAAAACTGCCATATCTCGCGAACGGATTGACCAATCCGCAAAGTTTCTGTTGCATCTGAAAGTAGAAACTCGCCCCATTACAAAGGTATGAGTAGTTTTCCCCTAGGCCGTTCTAGTTATTCGTTTCGAGCATCAGAACTGCGAAAACTTTGAGTTTCTCAAGCGTTTCTTACCTCAAAACTGCCATATCTCGCGAACGGATTGACCAATCCGCAAAGTTTCTGTTGCATCTGAAAGTAGAAACTCGCCCCATTACAACAGTATGAGTAGTTTTCCCCTAGGCCGTTCTAGTTATTCGTTTCGAGCATCAGAACTGCGAAAATTTGGAGTTTCTCAAGCGTTTCTTACCTCAAAACTGCCATATCTCGCGAACGGATTGGCCAATCCGCAAAGTTTCTGTTGCATCTGATAGTAGAAACTCGCCCCATTACAACAGTATGAGTAGTTTTCCCCTAGGCCGTTCTAGTTATTCGTTTCGAGCATCAGAACTGCGAAAATTTGGAGTTTCTCAAGCGTTTCTTACCTCAAAACTGCCATATCTCGCGAACGGATTGGCCAATCCGCAAAGTTTCTGTTGCATCTGATAGTAGAAACTAGCCCCATTACAACGGTGTGAGTAGTTTTCCCCTAGACCGTTCTAGTTATTCGTTTCGAGCATCAGAACTGCGAAAATTTGGAGTTTCTCAAGCGTTTCTTACCTCAAAACTGCCATATCTCGCGAACGGATTGACCAATCCGCAAAGTTTCTGTTGCATCTGAAAGTAGAAACTCGCCCCATTACAACGGTATGAGTAGTTTTCCCCTAGGCCGTTCTAGTTATTCGTTTCGAGCATCAGAACTGCGAAAACTTTGAGTTTCTCAAGCGTTTCTTACCTCAAAACTGCCATATCTCGCGAACGGATTGACCAATCCGCAAAGTTTCTGTTGCATCTGAAAGTAGAAACTCGCCCCATTACAACGGTATAAGTAGTTATCCCCTAGGCCGTTCTAGTTATTCGTTTCGAGCATCAGAACTGCGAAAATTTGGAGTATCTCAAGCGTTTCTTACTTCAAAACTGCCATATCTCGCGAACGGATTGACCAATCCGCAAAGTTTCTGTTGCATCTGCAAGTAGAAACCAGCCCCATTACAACGGTATGAGTAGTTTTCCCCTAGACCGTTCTAGTTATTCGTTTCGAGCATCAGAACTGCGAAAATTTGGAGTTTGTCAAGCGTTTCTTACCTCAAAACTGCCATATCTCGCGAACGGATTGGCCAATCCGCAAAGTTTCTGTTGCATCTGATAGTAGAAACTAGCCCCATTACAACGGTGTGAGTAGTTTTCCCCTAGACCGTTCTAGTTATTCGTTTCGAGCATCAGAACTGCGAAAATTTGGAGTTTCTCAAGCGTTTCTTACCTCAAAACTGCCATATCTCGCGAACGGATTGACCAATCCGCAAAGTTTCTGTTGCATCTGAAAGTAGAAACTCGCCCCATTACAACGGTATGAGTAGTTTTCCCCTAGGCCGTTCTAGTTATTCGTTTCGAGCATCAGAACTGCGAAAACTTTGAGTTTCTCAAGCGTTTCTTACCTCAAAACTGCCATATCTCGCGAACGGATTGACCAATCCGCAAAGTTTCTGTTGCATCTGAAAGTAGAAACTCGCCCCATTACAACGGTATAAGTAGTTATCCCCTAGGCCGTTCTAGTTATTCGTTTCGAGCATCAGAACTGCGAAAATTTGGAGTATCTCAAGCGTTTCTTACTTGAAAACTGCCATATCTCGCGAACGGATTGACCAATCCGCAAAGTTTCTGTTGCATCTGCAAGTAGAAACCAGCCCCATTACAACGGTATGAGTAGTTTTCCCCTAGACCGTTCTAGTTATTCGTTTCGAGCATCAGAACTGCGAAAATTTGGAGTTTGTCAAGCGTTTCTTACCTCAAAACTGCCATATCTCGCGAACGGATTGACCAATCCGCAAAGTTTCTGTTGCATCTGAAAGTAGAAACTAGCCCCATTACAACGGTATGAGTAGTTTTCCCCTAGACCGTTCTAGTTATTCGTTTCGAGCATCAGAACTGCGAAAATTTGGAGTTTGTCAAGCGTTTCTTACCTCAAAACTGCCATATCTCGCGAACGGATTGACCAATCCGCAAAGTTTCTGTTGCATCTGAAAGTAGAAACTAGCCCCATTACAACGGTATGAGTAGTTTTCCCCTAGACCGTTCTAGTTATTCGTTTCGAGCATCAAAACTGCGAAAATTTGGAGTTTCTCAAGCGTTTCTTACCTCAAAACTGCCATATCTCGCGAACGGATTGACCAATCCGCAAAGTTTCTGTTGCATCTGAAAGTAGAAACTAGACCCATTACATCGGTATGAGTAGTTTTCCCCTAGACCATTCTAGATATTCGTTTCGAGCATCAGAACTGCGAAAATTTGGAGTTTCTCAAGCGTTTCTTACCTCAAAACTGCCATATCTCGCGAACGGATTGACCAATCCGCAAAGTTTCTGTTGCATCTGAAAGTAGAAACTCGCCCCATTACAACGGTATGAGTAGTTTTCCCCTAGGCCGTTCTAGTTATTTGTTTCGAGCATCAGAACTGCGAAAATTTGGAGTTTCTCAAGCGTTTCTTACTTCAAAACTGCCATATCTCGCGAACGGATTGACCAATCCGAAAAGTTTCTGTTGCATCTGAAAGTAGAAACTAGCCCCATTACAACGGTATGAGCAGTTTTCCCCTAGGCCGTTCTAGTTATTCGTTTCGAGCATCAGAACTGCGATAATTTGGAGTTTCTCAAGCGTTTCTTGCTTCTAATCTGCCATATCTCGCGAACGGATTGACCAATCCGAAAAGTTTCTGTTGCATCTGATAGTAGAAACTAGCCCCATTACAACGGTGTGAGTAGTTTTCCCCTAGACCGTTCTAGTTATTCGTTTCGAGCATCAGAACTGCGAAAATTTGGAGTTTCTCAAGCGTTTCTTACCTCAAAACTGCCATATCTCGCGAACGGATTGACCAATCCGCAAAGTTTCTGTTGCATCTGAAAGTAGAAACTCGCCCCATTACAAAGGTATGAGTAGTTTTCCCCTAGGCCGTTCTAGTTATTCGTTTCGAGCATCAGAACTGCGAAAACTTTGAGTTTCTCAAGCGTTTCTTACCTCAAAACTGCCATATCTCGCGAACGGATTGACCAATCCGCAAAGTTTCTGTTGCATCTGAAAGTAGAAACTCGCCCCATTACAACAGTATGAGTAGTTTTCCCCTAGGCCGTTCTAGTTATTCGTTTCGAGCATCAGAACTGCGAAAATTTGGAGTTTCTCAAGCGTTTCTTACCTCAAAACTGCCATATCTCGCGAACGGATTGGCCAATCCGCAAAGTTTCTGTTGCATCTGAAAGTAGAAACTCGCCCCATTACAACGGTATGAGTAGTTTTCCCCTAGGCCGTTCTAGTTATTCGTTTCGAGCATCAGAACTGCGAAAACTTTGAGTTTCTCAAGCGTTTCTTACCTCAAAACTGCCATATCTCGCGAACGGATTGACCAATCCGCAAAGTTTCTGTTGCATCTGAAAGTAGAAACTCGCCCCATTACAACGGTATAAGTAGTTATCCCCTAGGCCGTTCTAGTTATTCGTTTCGAGCATCAGAACTGCGAAAATTTGGAGTATCTCAAGCGTTTCTTACTTCAAAACTGCCATATCTCGCGAACGGATTGACCAATCCGCAAAGTTTCTGTTGCATCTGCAAGTAGAAACCAGCCCCATTACAACGGTATGAGTAGTTTTCCCCTAGACCGTTCTAGTTATTCGTTTCGAGCATCAGAACTGCGAAAATTTGGAGTTTGTCAAGCGTTTCTTACCTCAAAACTGCCATATCTCGCGAACGGATTGACCAATCCGCAAAGTTTCTGTTGCATCTGAAAGTAGAAACTAGCCCCATTACAACGGTATGAGTAGTTTTCCCCTAGACCGTTCTAGTTATTCGTTTCGAGCATCAGAACTGCGAAAATTTGGTGTTTGTCAAGCGTTTCTTACCTCAAAACTGCCATATCTCGCGAACGGATTGACCAATCCGCAAAGTTTCTGTTGCATCTGAAAGTAGAAACTAGCCCCATTACAACGGTATGAGTAGTTTTCCCCTAGACCGTTCTAGTTATTCGTTTCGAGCATCAAAACTGCGAAAATTTGGAGTTTCTCAAGCGTTTCTTACCTCAAAACTGCCATATCTCGCGAACGGATTGACCAATCCGCAAAGTTTCTGTTGCATCTGAAAGTAGAAACTAGCCCCATTACAACGGTATGAGTAGTTTTCCCCTAGACCGTTCTAGTTATTCGTTTCGAGCATCAGAACTGCGAAAATTTGGAGTTTCTCAAGCGTTTCTTACCTCAAAACTGCCATATCTCGCGAACGGATTGACCAATCCGCAAAGTTTCTGTTGCATCTGAAAGTAGAAACTCGCCCCATTACAACGGTATAAGTAGTTATCCCCTAGGCCGTTCTAGTTATTCGTTTCGAGCATCAGAACTGCGAAAATTTGGAGTATCTCAAGCGTTTCTTACTTCAAAACTGCCATATCTCGCGAACGGATTGACCAATCCGAAAAGTATCTGTTGCATCCGAAAGTAGAAACTAGCCCCATTACAACGGTATGAGTAGTTTTCCCCTAGACCGTTCTAGTTATTGGTTTCGAGCATCAGAACTGCGAAAATTTGGAGTTTCTCAAGCGTTTCTTACATCAAAACTGCCATATCTCGCGAACGGATTGACCAATCCGCAAAGTGTCTGTTGCATCTGAAAGTAGAAACTAGCCCCATTACAACGGTATGAGTAGTTTTCCCCTAGACCGTTCTAGTTATTCGTTTCGAGCATCAGAACCGCGAAAATTTGGAGTTTCTCAAGCGTTTCTTACCTCAAAACTGCCATATCTCGCGAACGGATTGACCAATACGCAAAGTTTCTGTTGCATCTGAAAGTAGAAACTCGCCCCATTACAACGGTATGAGTAGTTTTCCCCTAGGCCTTTCTAGTTATTCGTTTCGAGCATCAGAACTGCTAAAATTTGAAGTTTCTCAAGCGTTTCTTACCTCAAAACTGCCATATCTCGCGAACGGATTGACCAATCCGAAAAGTTTCTGTTGCATCCGAAAGTAGAAACTAGCCCCATTACAACGGTATGAGTAGTTTTCCCCTAGACCGTTCTAGTTATTCGTTTCGAGCATCAGAACCGCGAAAATTTGGAGTTTCTCAAGCGTTTCTTACCTCAAAACTGCCATATCTCGCGAACGGATTGACCAATACGCAAAGTTTCTGTTGCATCTGAAAGTAGAAACTCGCCCCATTACAACGGTATGAGTAGTTTTCCCCTAGGCCTTTCTAGTTATTCGTTTCGAGCATCAGAACTGCTAAAATTTGAAGTTTCTCAAGCGTTTCTTACCTCAAATCTGCCATATCTCGCGAACGGATTGACCAATCCGAAAAGTTTCTGTTGCATCCGAAAGTAGAAACTAGCCCCATTACAACGGTATGAGTAGTTTTCCCCTAGACCGTTCTAGTTATTCGTTTCGAGCATCAGAACTGCGAAAATTTGGAGTTTCTCAAGCGTTTCTTACCTCAAAACTGCCATATCTCGCGAACGGATTGACCAATCCGCAAAGTTTCTGTTGCATCCGAAAGTAGAAACTAGCCCCATTACAACGGTATGAGTAGTTATCCCCTAGGCCGTTCTAGTTATTCGTTTCGAGCATCAGAACTGCGAAAATTTGGAGTTTCTCAAGCGTTTCTTACCTCAAAACTGCCATATCTCGCGAACGGATTGACCAATCCGCAAAGTTTCTGTTGCATCTGAAAGTAGAAACTCGCCCCATTACAACAGTATGAGTAGTTTTCCCCTAGGCCGTTCTAGTTATTCGTTTCGAGCATCAGAACTGCGAAAATTTGGAGTTTCTCAAGCGTTTCTTACCTCAAAACTGCCATATCTCGCGAACGGATTGACCAATCCGCAAAGTTTCTGTTGCATCTGAAAGTAGAAACTAGCCCTATTACAACGGTATGAGTAGTTTTCCCCTAGACCGTTCTAGTTATTCGTTTCGAGCATCAGAACTGCGAAAATTTGGAGTTTCTCAAGCGTTTCTTACATCAAAACTGCCATATCTCGCGAACGGATTGACCAATCCGCAAAGTTTCTGTTGCATCTGAAAGTAGAAACTCGCCCCATTACAACGGTATAAGTAGTTATCCCCTAGGCCGTTCTAGTTATTCGTTTCGAGCATCAGAACTGCGAAAATTTGGAGTTTCTCAAGCGTTTCTTACCTCAAAACTGCCATATCTCGCGAACGGATTGACCAATCCGCAAAGTTTCTGTTGCATCTGAAAGTAGAAACTCGCCCCATTACAATAGTATGAGTAGTTTTCCCCTAGGCCGTTCTAGTTATTCGTTTCGAGCATCAGAACTGCGAAAACTTTGAGTTTCTCAAGCGTTTCTTACCTCAAAACTGCCATATCTCGCGAACGGATTGACCAATCCGCAAAGTTTCTGTTGCATCTGAAAGTAGAAACTCGCCCCATTACAACGGTATAAGTAGTTATCCCCTAGGCCGTTCTAGTTATTCGTTTCGAGCATCAGAACTGCGAAAATTAGGAGTATCTCAAGCGTTTCTTACTTCAAAACTGCCATATCTCGCGAACGGATTGACCAATCCGAAAAGTATCTGTTGCATCCGAAAGTAGAAACTAGCCCCATTACAACGGTATGAGTAGTTTTCCCCTAGACCGTTCTAGTTATTCGTTTCGAGCATCAGAACCGCGAAAATTTGGAGTTTCTCAAGCGTTTCTTACCTCAAAACTGCCATATCTCGCGAACGGATTGACCAATACGCAAAGTTTCTGTTGCATCTGAAAGTAGAAACTCGCCCCATTACAACGGTATGAGTAGTTTTCCCCTAGGCCGTTCTAGTTATTTGTTTCGAGCATCAGAACTGCGAAAATTTGGAGTTTCTCAAGCGTTTCTTACTTCAAACCTGCCATATCTCGCGAACGGATTGACCAATCCGAAAAGTTTCTGTTGCATCTGAAAGTAGAAACTAGCCCCATTACAACGGTATGAGTAGTTATCCCCTAGGCCGTTCTAGTTATTCGTTTCGAGCATCAGAACTGCGAAAATTTGGAGTTTCTCAAGCGTTTCTTACCTCAAAACTGCCATATCTCGCGAACGGATTGACCAATCCGCAAAGTTTCTGTTGCATCTGAAAGTAGAAACTCGCCCCATTACAACAGTATGAGTAGTTTTCCCCTAGGCCGTTCTAGTTATTCGTTTCGAGCATCAGAACTGCGAAAATTTGGAGTTTCTCAAGCATTTCTTACCTCAAAACTGCCATATCTCGCGAACGGATTGACCAATCCGAAAAGTTTCTGTTGCATCCGAAAGTAGAAACTAGCCCCATTACAACGGTATGAGTAGTTTTCCCCTAGACCGTTCTAGTTATTCGTTTCGAGCATCAGAACTGCGAAAATTTTAAGTTTCTCAAGCGTTTCTTACCCCAAAACTGCCATATCTCGCGAACGGATTGACCAATCCGCAAAATTTCTCTTGCATCTGAAAGTCGAAACACGCCCCATTACAACGGCATGAGTAGTTTTCCCCTAGGCCGCTCTAGTTATTCGTTTCGAGCCTCAGAACTGCGAAAATTTGGTGTTTCTCAAGCGTTTCTTACCTCAAAACTGCCATATCTCGCGAACGGATTGACCAATCCGCAAAGTTTCTGTTGCATCCGAAAGTAGAAACTAGCCCCATTACAACGGTATGAGTAGTTTTCCCCTAGACCCTCCTAGTTATTCGTTTCGAGCATCAGAACTGCGAAAATTTGGAGTTTCTCAAGCGTTTCTTACCTCAAAACTGCCATATCTCGCGAACGGATTGACCAATCCGCAAAGTTTCTGTGGCATCTGAAAGTAGAAACTCGCCCCATTACAACAGTATGAGTAGTTTTCCCCTAGGCCGTTCTAGTTATTCGTTTCGAGCATCAGAACTGCGAAAATTTGGAGTTTCTCAAGCGTTTCTTACCTCAAAACTGCCATATCTCGCGAACGGATTGACCAATCCGAAAAGTTTCTGTTGCATCCGAAAGTAGAAACTAGCCCCATTACAACGGTATGAGTAGTTTTCCCCTAGACCGTTCTAGTTATTCGTTTCGAGCATCAGAACTGCGAAAATTTTAACTTTCTCAAGCGTTTCTTACCCCAAAACTGCCATATCTCGCGAACGGATTGACCAATCCGCAAAATTTCTCTTGCATCTGAAAGTCGAAACACGCCCCATTACAACGGCATGAGTAGTTTTCCCCTAGGCCGCTCTAGTTATTCGTTTCGAGCCTCAGAACTGCGAAAATTTGGTGTTTCTCAAGCGTTTCTTACCTCAAAACTGCCATATCTCGCGAACGGATTGACCAATCCGCAAAGTTTCTGTTGCATCTGAAAGTAGAAACTAGCCCTATTACAACGGTATGAGTAGTTTTCCCCTAGACCGTTCTAGTTATTCGTTTCGAGCATCAGAACTGCGAAAATTTGGAGTTTCTCAAGCGTTTCTTACATCAAAACTGCCATATCTCGCGAACGGATTGACCAATCCGCAAAGTTTCTGTTGCATCTGAAAGTAGAAACTCGCCCCATTACAACGGTATAAGTAGTTATCCCCTAGGCCGTTCTAGTTATTCGTTTCGAGCATCAGAACTGCGAAAATTTGGAGTTTCTCAAGCGTTTCTTACCTCAAAACTGCCATATCTCGCGAACGGATTGACCAATCCGCAAAGTTTCTGTTGCATCTGAAAGTAGAAACTCGCCCCATTACAACAGTGTGAGTAGTTTTCCCCTAGGCCGTTCTAGTTATTCGTTTCGAGCATCAGAACTGCGAAAATTTGGAGTTTCTCAAGCGTTTCTTACCTCAAAACTGCCATATCTCGCGAACGGATTGACCAATCCGCAAAGTTTCTGTTGCATCTGAAAGTAGAAACTAGCCCCATTACAACGGTATGAGTAGTTTTCCCCTAGGCCGTTCTAGTTATTTGTTTCGAGCATCAGAACTGCGATAATTTGGAGTTTCTCAAGCGTTTCTTACTTCTAATCTGCCATATCTCGCGAACGGATTGACCAATCCGAAAAGTTTCTGTTGCATCTGAAAGTAGAAACTCGCCCCATTACAACGGTATGAGTAGTTTTCCCCTAGGCCGTTCTAGTTATTTGTTTCGAGCATCAGAACTGCGAAAATTTGGAGTTTCTCAAGCGTTTCTTACACCAAAACTGCCATATCTCGCGAACGGATTGACCAATCCGCAAAATTTCTCTTGCATCTGAAAGTAGAAACTCGCCCCTTTACAACGGTATGAGTAGTTTTCCCCTAGGCCGTTCTAGTTATTCGTTTCGAGCATCAGAACTGCCAAAATTTTGAGTTTCTCAAGCGTTTCTTACACCAAAACTGCCATATCTCGCGAACGGATTGACCGATCCGCAAAATTTCTCTTGCATCTGAAAGTAGAAACTCGCCACATTACAACGGTATGAGTAGTTTTCCCCTAGGCCGTTCTAGTTATTCGTTTCGAGCCTCAGAACTGCGAAAATTTGGAGTTTCTCAAGCGGTTCTTACTTCAAAACTGCCATATCTCGCGAACGGATTGACCAATCCGCAAAGTTTCTGTTGCATCTGAAAGTAGAAACTCGCCCCATTACAACGGTATAAGTAGTTATCCCCTAGGCCGTTCTAGTTATTCGTTTCGAGCATTAGAACTGCGAAAATTTGGAGTATCACAAGCGTTTCTTACCTCAAAACTGCCATATCTCGCGAACGGATTGACCAATCCGAAAAGTTTCTGTTGCATCTGAAAGTAGAAACTAGCCCCATTACAACGGTATGAGTAGTTTTCCCCTAGACCGTTCTAGTTATTCGTTTCGAGCATCAGAACTGCGAAAATTTGGAGTTTCTCAAGCGTTTCTTACATCAAAACTGCCATATCTCGCGAACGGATTGACCAATCCGCAAAGTTTCTGTTGCAACTGAAAGTAGAAACTAGCCCCATTACAACGGTATGAGTAGTTTTCCCCTAGACCGTTCTAGTTATTCGTTTCGGGCATCAGAACTGCGAAAACTTTGAGTTTCTCAAGCGTTTCTTACCTCAAAACTGCCATATCTCGCGAACGGATTGACCAATCCGCAAAGTTTCTGTTGCATCTGAAAGTAGAAACTAGCCCCATTACAACGGTATGAGTAGTTTTCCCCTCGGCCGTTCTAGTTATTTGTTTCGAGCATCAGAACTGCGTTAATTTGGAGTTACTCAAGCGTTTCTTACTTCTAATCTGCCATATCTCGCGAACGGATTGACCAATCCGCAAAGTTTCTGTTGCATCTGAAAGTAGAAACTAGACCCATTACATCGGTATGAGTAGTTTTCCCCTAGACCGTTCTAGATATTCGTTTCGAGCATCAGAACTGCGAAAATTTGGAGTTTCTCAAGCGTTTCTTACCTCAAAACTGCCATATCTCGCGAACGGATTGACCAATCCGCAAAGTTTCTGTTGCATCTGAAAGTAGAAACTCGCCCCATTACAACGGTATAAGTAGTTATCCCCTAGGCCGTTCTAGTTATTCGTTTCGAGCATCAGAACTGCGAAAATTTGGAGTATCTCAAGCGTTTCTTACTTCAAAACTGCCATATCTCGCGAACGGATTGACCAATCCGAAAAGTATCTGTTGCATCCGAAAGTAGAAACTAGCCCCATTACAACGGTATGAGTAGTTTTCCCCTAGACCGTTCTAGTTATTGGTTTCGAGCATCAGAACTGCGAAAATTTGGAGTTTCTCAAGCGTTTCTTACATCAAAACTGCCATATCTCGCGAACGGATTGACCAATCCGCAAAGTGTCTGTTGCATCTGAAAATAGAAACTAGCCCCATTACAACGGTATGAGTAGTTTTCCCCTAGACCGTTCTAGTTATTCGTTTCGAGCATCAGAACTGCGAAAATTTGGAGTTTCTCAAGCGTTTCTTACCTCAAAACTGCCATATCTCGCGAACGGATTGACCAATACGCAAAGTTTCTGTTGCATCTGAAAGTAGAAACTCGCCCCATTACAACGGTATGAGTAGTTTTCCCCTAGGCCGTTCTAGTTATATTTGTTTCGAGCATCAGAACTGCGAAAATTTGGAGTTTCTCAAGCGTTTCTTACCTCAAAACTGCCATATCTCGCGAACGGATTGACCAATCCGCAAAGTTTCTGTTGCATCTGAAAGTAGAAACTAGCCCCATTACATCGGTATGAGTAGTTTTCCCCTAGACCGTTCTAGATATTCGTTTCGAGCATCAGAACTGCGAAAATTTGGAGTTTCTCAAGCGTTTCTTACCTCAAAACTGCCATATCTCGCGAACGGATTGACCAATCCGCAAAGTTTCTGTTGCATCTGAAAGTAGAAACTCGCCCCATTACAACGGTATAAGTAGTTTTCCCCTAGACCGTTCTAGTTATTCGTTTCGAGCATCAGAACTGCGAAAATTTGGAGTATCTCAAGCGTTTCTTACTTCAAAACTGCCATATCTCGCGAACGGATTGACCAATCCGAAAAGTATCTGTTGCATCCGAAAGTAGAAACTAGCCCCATTACAACGGTATGAGTAGTTTTCCCCTAGACCGTTCTAGTTATTGGTTTCGAGCATCAGAACTGCGAAAATTTGGAGTTTCTCAAGCGTTTCTTACATCAAAACTGCCATATCTCGCGAACGGATTGACCAATCCGCAAAGTGTCTGTTGCATCTGAAAATAGAAACTAGCCCCATTACAACGGTATGAGTAGTTATCCCCTAGGCCGTTCTAGTTATTCGTTTCGAGCATTAGAACTGCGAAAATTTGGAGTATCACAAGCGTTTCTTACCTCAAAACTGCCATATCTCGCGAACGGATTGACCAATCCGAAAAGTTTCTGTTGCATCTGAAAGTAGAAACTAGCCCCATTACAACGCTATGAGTAGTTTTCCCCTAGACCGTTCTAGTTATTCGTTTCGAGCATCAGAACTGCGAAAATTTGGAGTTTCTCAAGCGTTTCTTACATCAAAACTGCCATATCTCGCGAACGGATTGACCAATCCGCAAAGTTTCTGTTGCATCTGAAAGTAGAAACTAGCCCCATTACAACGGTATGAGTAGTTTTCCCCTAGACCGTTCTAGTTATTCGTTTCGGGCATCAGAACTGCGAAAACTTTGAGTTTCTCAAGCGTTTCTTACCTCAAAACTGCCATATCTCGCGAACGGATTGACCAATCCGCAAAGTTTCTGTTGCATCTGAAAGTAGAAACTAGCCCCATTACAACGGTATGAGTAGTTTTCCCCTAGGCCGTTCTAGTTATTGGTTTCGAGCATCAGAACTGCGATAATTTGGAGTTACTCAAGCGTTTCTTACTTCTAATCTGCCATATCTCGCGAACGGATTGACCAATCCGCAAAGTTTCTGTTGCATCTGAAAGTAGAAACTAGACCCATTACATCGGTGTGAGTAGTTTTCCCCTAGACCGTTCTAGATATTCGTTTCGAGCATCAGAACTGCGAAAATTTGGAGTTTCTCAAGCGTTTCTTACCTCAAAACTGCCATATCTCGCGAACGGATTGACCAATCCGCAAAGTTTCTGTTGCATCTGAAAGTAGAAACTCGCCCCATTACAACGGTATGAGTAGTTTTCCCCTAGGCCGTTCTAGTTATTTGTTTCGAGCATCAGAACTGCGAAAATTTGGAGTTTCTCAAGCGTTTCTTACTTCAAAACTGCCATATCTCGCGAACGGATTGACCAATCCGAAAAGTTTCTGTTGCATCTGAAAGTAGAAACTAGCCCCATTACAACGGTATGAGTAGTTTTCCCCTAGGCCGTTCTAGTTATTTGTTTCGAGCATCAGAACTGCGATAATTTGGAGTTTCTCAAGCGTTTCTTACTTCTAATCTGCCATATCTCGCGAACGGATTGACCAATCCGAAAAGTTTCTGTTGCATCTGATAGTAGAAACTAGCCCCATTACAACGGTGTGAGTAGTTTTCCCCTAGACCGTTCTAGTTATTGGTTTCGAGCATCAGAACTGCGAAAATTTGGAGTTTCTCAAGCGTTTCTTACATCAAAACTGCCATATCTCGCGAACGGATTGACCAATCCGCAAAGTGTCTGTTGCATCTGAAAATAGAAACTAGCCCCATTACAACGGTATGAGTAGTTTTCCCCTAGACCGTTCTAGTTATTCGTTTCGAGCATCAGAACTGCGAAAATTTGGAGTTTCTCAAGCGTTTCTTACCTCAAAACTGCCATATCTCGCGAACGGATTGATCAATGCGCAAAGTTTCTGTTGCATCTGAAAGTAGAAACTCGCCCCATTACAACGGTATGAGTAGTTTTCCCCTAGGCCGTTCTAGTTATTTGTTTCGAGCATCAGAACTGCGATAATTTGGAGTTTCTCAAGCGTTTCTTACTTCTAATCTGCCATATCTCGCGAACGGATTGACCAATCCGAAAAGTTTCTGTTGCATCTGATAGTAGAAACTAGCCCCATTACAACGGTGTGAGTAGTTTTCCCCTAGACCGTTCTAGTTATTCGTTTCGAGCATCAGAACTGCGAAAATTTGGAGTTTCTCAAGCGTTTCTTACCTCAAAACTGCCATATCTCGCGAACGGATTGACCAATCCGCAAAGTTTCTGTTGCATCTGAAAGTAGAAACTCGCCCCATTACAAACGTATGAGTAGTTTTCCCCTAGGCCGTTCTAGTTATTCGTTTCGAGCATCAGAACTGCGAAAACTTTGAGTTTCTCAAGCGTTTCTTACCTCAAAACTGCCATATCTCGCGAACGGATTGACCAATCCGCAAAGTTTCTCTTGCATCTGAAAGTAGAAACTCGCCCCTTTACAACGGTATGAGTAGTTTTCCCCTAGGCCGTTCTAGTTATTCGTTTCGAGCATCAGAACTGCGATAATTTGGAGTTTCTCAAGCGTTTCTTACCTCAAAACTGCCATATCTCGCGAACGGATTGACCAATCCGCAAAGTTTCTGTTGCATCTGAAAGTAGAAACTCGCCCCATTACAAAGGTATGAGTAGTTTTCCCCTAGGCCGTTCTAGTTATTCGTTTCGAGCATCAGAACTGCGAAAACTTTGAGTTTCTCAAGCGTTTCTTACCTCAAAACTGCCATATCTCGCGAACGGATTGACCAATCCGCAAAGTTTCTGTTGCATCTGAAAGTAGAAACTCGCCCCATTACAACAGTATGAGTAGTTTTCCCCTAGGCCGTTCTAGTTATTCGTTTCGAGCATCAGAACTGCGAAAATTTGGAGTTTCTCAAGCGTTTCTTACCTCAAAACTGCCATATCTCGCGAACGGATTGGCCAATCCGCAAAGTTTCTGTTGCATCTGAAAGTAGAAACTCGCCCCATTACAACGGTATGAGTAGTTTTCCCCTAGGCCGTTCTAGTTATTCGTTTCGAGCATCAGAACTGCGAAAACTTTGAGTTTCTCAAGCGTTTCTTACCTCAAAACTGCCATATCTCGCGAACGGATTGACCAATCCGCAAAGTTTCTGTTGCATCTGAAAGTAGAAACTCGCCCCATTACAACGGTATAAGTAGTTATCCCCTAGGCCGTTCTAGTTATTCGTTTCGAGCATCAGAACTGCGAAAATTTGGAGTATCTCAAGCGTTTCTTACTTCAAAACTGCAATATCTCGCGAACGGATTGACCAATCCGCAAAGTTTCTGTTGCATCTGCAAGTAGAAACCAGCCCCATTACAACGGTATGAGTAGTTTTCCCCTAGACCGTTCTAGTTATTCGTTTCGAGCATCAGAACTGCGAAAATTTGGAGTTTGTCAAGCGTTTCTTACCTCAAAACTGCCATATCTCGCGAACGGATTGACCAATCCGCAAAGTTTCTGTTGCATCTGAAAGTAGAAACTAGCCCCATTACAACGGTATGAGTAGTTTTCCCCTAGACCGTTCTAGTTATTCGTTTCGAGCATCAGAACTGCGAAAATTTGGAGTTTGTCAAGCGTTTCTTACCTCAAAACTGCCATATCTCGCGAACGGATTGACCAATCCGCAAAGTTTCTGTTGCATCTGAAAGTAGAAACTAGCCCCATTACAACGGTATGAGTAGTTTTCCCCTAGACCGTTCTAGTTATTCGTTTCGAGCATCAAAACTGCGAAAATTTGGAGTTTCTCAAGCGTTTCTTACCTCAAAACTGCCATATCTCGCGAACGGATTGACCAATCCGCAAAGTTTCTGTTGCATCTGAAAGTAGAAACTAGCCCCATTACAACGGTATGAGTAGTTTTCCCCTAGACCGTTCTAGTTATTCGTTTCGAGCATCAGAACTGCGAAAATTTGGAGTTTCTCAAGCGTTTCTTACCTCAAAACTGCCATATCTCGCGAACGGATTGACCAATCCGCAAAGTTTCTGTTGCATCTGAAAGTAGAAACTCGCCCCATTACAACGGTATGAGTAGTTTTCCCCTAGGCCGTTCTAGTTATTCGTTTCGAGCATCAGAACTGCGAAAACTTTGAGTTTCTCAAGCGTTTCTTACCTCAAAACTGCCATATCTCGCGAACGGATTGACCAATCCGCAAAGTTTCTGTTGCATCTGAAAGTAGAAACTCGCCCCATTACAACGGTATAAGTAGTTATCCCCTAGGCCGTTCTAGTTATTCGTTTCGAGCATCAGAACTGCGAAAATTTGGAGTATCTCAAGCGTTTCTTACTTCAAAACTGCCATATCTCGCGAACGGATTGACCAATCCGAAAAGTATCTGTTGCATCCGAAAGTAGAAACTAGCCCCATTACAACGGTATGAGTAGTTTTCCCCTAGACCGTTCTAGTTATTGGTTTCGAGCATCAGAACTGCGAAAATTTGGAGTTTCTCAAGCGTTTCTTACATCAAAACTGCCATATCTCGCGAACGGATTGACCAATCCGCAAAGTGTCTGTTGCATCTGAAAGTAGAAACTAGCCCCATTACAACGGTATGAGTAGTTTTCCCCTAGACCGTTCTAGTTATTCGTTTCGAGCATCAGAACCGCGAAAATTTGGAGTTTCTCAAGCGTTTCTTACCTCAAAACTGCCATATCTCGCGAACGGATTGACCAATACGCAAAGTTTCTGTTGCATCTGAAAGTAGAAACTCGCCCCATTACAACGGTATGAGTAGTTTTCCCCTAGGCCTTTCTAGTTATTCGTTTCGAGCATCAGAACTGCTAAAATTTGAAGTTTCTCAAGCGTTTCTTACCTCAAAACTGCCATATCTCGCGAACGGATTGACCAATCCGAAAAGTTTCTGTTGCATCCGAAAGTAGAAACTAGCCCCATTACAACGGTATGAGTAGTTTTCCCCTAGACCGTTCTAGTTATTCGTTTCGAGCATCAGAACCGCGAAAATTTGGAGTTTCTCAAGCGTTTCTTACCTCAAAACTGCCATATCTCGCGAACGGATTGACCAATACGCAAAGTTTCTGTTGCATCTGAAAGTAGAAACTCGCCCCATTACAACGGTATGAGTAGTTTTCCCCTAGGCCTTTCTAGTTATTCGTTTCGAGCATCAGAACTGCTAAAATTTGAAGTTTCTCAAGCGTTTCTTACCTCAAAACTGCCATATCTCGCGAACGGATTGACCAATCCGAAAAGTTTCTGTTGCATCCGAAAGTAGAAACTAGCCCCATTACAACGGTATGAGTAGTTTTCCCCTAGACCGTTCTAGTTATTCGTTTCGAGCATCAGAACTGCGAAAATTTGGAGTTTCTCAAGCGTTTCTTACCTCAAAACTGCCATATCTCGCGAACGGATTGACCAATCCGCAAAGTTTCTGTTGCATCCGAAAGTAGAAACTAGCCCCATTACAACGGTATGAGTAGTTATCCCCTAGGCCGTTCTAGTTATTCGTTTCGAGCATCAGAACTGCGAAAATTTGGAGTTTCTCAAGCGTTTCTTACCTCAAAACTGCCATATCTCGCGAACGGATTGACCAATCCGCAAAGTTTCTGTTGCATCTGAAAGTAGAAACTCGCCCCATTACAACAGTATGAGTAGTTTTCCCCTAGGCCGTTCTAGTTATTCGTTTCGAGCATCAGAACTGCGAAAATTTGGAGTTTCTCAAGCGTTTCTTACCTCAAAACTGCCATATCTCGCGAACGGATTGACCAATCCGCAAAGTTTCTGTTGCATCTGAAAGTAGAAACTAGCCCTATTACAACGGTATGAGTAGTTTTCCCCTAGACCGTTCTAGTTATTCGTTTCGAGCATCAGAACTGCGAAAATTTGGAGTTTCTCAAGCGTTTCTTACATCAAAACTGCCATATCTCGCGAACGGATTGACCAATCCGCAAAGTTTCTGTTGCATCTGAAAGTAGAAACTCGCCCCATTACAACGGTATAAGTAGTTATCCCCTAGGCCGTTCTAGTTATTCGTTTCGAGCATCAGAACTGCGAAAATTTGGAGTTTCTCAAGCGTTTCTTACCTCAAAACTGCCATATCTCGCGAACGGATTGACCAATCCGCAAAGTTTCTGTTGCATCTGAAAGTAGAAACTCGCCCCATTACAATAGTATGAGTAGTTTTCCCCTAGGCCGTTCTAGTTATTCGTTTCGAGCATCAGAACTGCGAAAACTTTGAGTTTCTCAAGCGTTTCTTACCTCAAAACTGCCATATCTCGCGAACGGATTGACCAATCCGCAAAGTTTCTGTTGCATCTGAAAGTAGAAACTCGCCCCATTACAACGGTATAAGTAGTTATCCCCTAGGCCGTTCTAGTTATTCGTTTCGAGCATCAGAACTGCGAAAATTAGGAGTATCTCAAGCGTTTCTTACTTCAAAACTGCCATATCTCGCGAACGGATTGACCAATCCGAAAAGTATCTGTTGCATCCGAAAGTAGAAACTAGCCCCATTACAACGGTATGAGTAGTTTTCCCCTAGACCGTTCTAGTTATTGGTTTCGAGCATCAGAACTGCGAAAATTTGGAGTTTCTCAAGCGTTTCTTACATCAAAACTGCCATATCTCGCGAACGGATTGACCAATCCGCAAAGTGTCTGTTGCATCTGAAAGTAGAAACTAGCCCCATTACAACGGTATGAGTAGTTTTCCCCTAGACCGTTCTAGTTATTCGTTTCGAGCATCAGAACCGCGAAAATTTGGAGTTTCTCAAGCGTTTCTTACCTCAAAACTGCCATATCTCGCGAACGGATTGACCAATACGCAAAGTTTCTGTTGCATCTGAAAGTAGAAACTCGCCCCATTACAACGGTATGAGTAGTTTTCCCCTAGGCCGTTCTAGTTATTTGTTTCGAGCATCAG
Source organism: Ptiloglossa arizonensis (assembly GCF_051014685.1). Classification (NCBI taxonomy): domain Eukaryota; kingdom Metazoa; phylum Arthropoda; class Insecta; order Hymenoptera; family Colletidae; genus Ptiloglossa; species Ptiloglossa arizonensis. Next base: position 130,790 of record NW_027479150.1, on the reverse strand, counting down.
AACTGCGAAAATTTGGAGTTTCTCAAGCGTTTCTTACTTCAAACCTGCCATATCTCGCGAACGGATTGACCAATCCGAAAAGTTTCTGTTGCATCTGAAAGTAGAAACTAGCCCCATTACAACGGTATGAGTAGTTTTCCCCTAGGCCGTTCTAGTTATTTGTTTCGAGCATCAGAACTGCGATAATTTGGAGTTTCTCAAGCGTTTCTTACTTCTAATCTGCCATATCTCGCGAACGGATTGACCAATCCGCAAAGTTTCTGTTGCATCTGAAAGTAGAAACTCGCCCCATTACAACGGTATAAGTAGTTATCCCCTAGGCCGTTCTAGTTATTCGTTTCGAGCATCAGAACTGCGAAAATTTGGAGTTTCTCAAGCGTTTCTTACCTCAAAACTGCCATATCTCGCGAACGGATTGACCAATCCGCAAAGTTTCTGTTGCATCTGAAAGTAGAAACTCGCCCCATTACAACAGTATGAGTAGTTTTCCCCTAGGCCGTTCTAGTTATTCGTTTCGAGCATCAGAACTGCGAAAATTTGGAGTTTCTCAAGCATTTCTTACCTCAAAACTGCCATATCTCGCGAACGGATTGACCAATCCGAAAAGTTTCTGTTGCATCCGAAAGTAGAAACTAGCCCCATTACAACGGTATGAGTAGTTTTCCCCTAGACCGTTCTAGTTATTCGTTTCGAGCATCAGAACTGCGAAAATTTTAAGTTTCTCAAGCGTTTCTTACCCCAAAACTGCCATATCTCGCGAACGGATTGACCAATCCGCAAAATTTCTCTTGCATCTGAAAGTCGAAACACGCCCCATTACAACGGCATGAGTAGTTTTCCCCTAGGCCGCTCTAGTTATTCGTTTCGAGCCTCAGAACTGCGAAAATTTGGTGTTTCTCAAGCGTTTCTTACCTCAAAACTGCCATATCTCGCGAACGGATTGACCAATCCGCAAAGTTTCTGTTGCATCCGAAAGTAGAAACTAGCCCCATTACAACGGTATGAGTAGTTTTCCCCTAGACCCTCCTAGTTATTCGTTTCGAGCATCAGAACTGCGAAAATTTGGAGTTTCTCAAGCGTTTCTTACCTCAAAACTGCCATATCTCGCGAACGGATTGACCAATCCGCAAAGTTTCTGTGGCATCTGAAAGTAGAAACTCGCCCCATTACAACAGTATGAGTAGTTTTCCCCTAGGCCGTTCTAGTTATTCGTTTCGAGCATCAGAACTGCGAAAATTTGGAGTTTCTCAAGCGTTTCTTACCTCAAAACTGCCATATCTCGCGAACGGATTGACCAATCCGAAAAGTTTCTGTTGCATCCGAAAGTAGAAACTAGCCCCATTACAACGGTATGAGTAGTTTTCCCCTAGACCGTTCTAGTTATTCGTTTCGAGCATCAGAACTGCGAAAATTTTAACTTTCTCAAGCGTTTCTTACCCCAAAACTGCCATATCTCGCGAACGGATTGACCAATCCGCAAAATTTCTCTTGCATCTGAAAGTCGAAACACGCCCCATTACAACGGCATGAGTTGTTTTCCCCTAGGCCGCTCTAGTTATTCGTTTCGAGCCTCAGAACTGCGAAAATTTGGTGTTTCTCAAGCGTTTCTTACCTCAAAACTGCCATATCTCGCGAACGGATTGACCAATCCGCAAAGTTTCTGTTGCATCTGAAAGTAGAAACTAGCCCTATTACAACGGTATGAGTAGTTTTCCCCTAGACCGTTCTAGTTATTCGTTTCGAGCATCAGAACTGCGAAAATTTGGAGTTTCTCAAGCGTTTCTTACATCAAAACTGCCATATCTCGCGAACGGATTGACCAATCCGCAAAGTTTCTGTTGCATCTGAAAGTAGAAACTCGCCCCATTACAACGGTATAAGTAGTTATCCCCTAGGCCGTTCTAGTTATTCGTTTCGAGCATCAGAACTGCGAAAATTTGGAGTTTCTCAAGCGTTTCTTACCTCAAAACTGCCATATCTCGCGAACGGATTGACCAATCCGCAAAGTTTCTGTTGCATCTGAAAGTAGAAACTCGCCCCATTACAACAGTGTGAGTAGTTTTCCCCTAGGCCGTTCTAGTTATTCGTTTCGAGCATCAGAACTGCGAAAATTTGGAGTTTCTCAAGCGTTTCTTACCTCAAAACTGCCATATCTCGCGAACGGATTGACCAATCCGCAAAGTTTCTGTTGCATCTGAAAGTAGAAACTAGCCCCATTACAACGGTATGAGTAGTTTTCCCCTAGGCCGTTCTAGTTATTTGTTTCGAGCATCAGAACTGCGATAATTTGGAGTTTCTCAAGCGTTTCTTACTTCTAATCTGCCATATCTCGCGAACGGATTGACCAATCCGAAAAGTTTCTGTTGCATCTGAAAGTAGAAACTCGCCCCATTACAACGGTATGAGTAGTTTTCCCCTAGGCCGTTCTAGTTATTTGTTTCGAGCATCAGAACTGCGAAAATTTGGAGTTTCTCAAGCGTTTCTTACACCAAAACTGCCATATCTCGCGAACGGATTGACCAATCCGCAAAATTTCTCTTGCATCTGAAAGTAGAAACTCGCCCCTTTACAACGGTATGAGTAGTTTTCCCCTAGGCCGTTCTAGTTATTCGTTTCGAGCATCAGAACTGCCAAAATTTTGAGTTTCTCAAGCGTTTCTTACACCAAAACTGCCATATCTCGCGAACGGATTGACCGATCCGCAAAATTTCTCTTGCATCTGAAAGTAGAAACTCGCCACATTACAACGGTATGAGTAGTTTTCCCCTAGGCCGTTCTAGTTATTCGTTTCGAGCCTCAGAACTGCGAAAATTTGGAGTTTCTCAAGCGGTTCTTACTTCAAAACTGCCATATCTCGCGAACGGATTGACCAATCCGCAAAGTTTCTGTTGCATCTGAAAGTAGAAACTCGCCCCATTACAACGGTATAAGTAGTTATCCCCTAGGCCGTTCTAGTTATTCGTTTCGAGCATTAGAACTGCGAAAATTTGGAGTATCACAAGCGTTTCTTACCTCAAAACTGCCATATCTCGCGAACGGATTGACCAATCCGAAAAGTTTCTGTTGCATCTGAAAGTAGAAACTAGCCCCATTACAACGGTATGAGTAGTTTTCCCCTAGACCGTTCTAGTTATTCGTTTCGAGCATCAGAACTGCGAAAATTTGGAGTGTCTCAAGCGTTTCTTACATCAAAACTGCCATATCTCGCGAACGGATTGACCAATCCGCAAAGTTTCTGTTGCAACTGAAAGTAGAAACTAGCCCCATTACAACGGTATGAGTAGTTTTCCCCTAGACCGTTCTAGTTATTCGTTTCGGGCATCAGAACTGCGAAAACTTTGAGTTTCTCAAGCGTTTCTTACCTCAAAACTGCCATATCTCGCGAACGGATTGACCAATCCGCAAAGTTTCTGTTGCATCTGAAAGTAGAAACTAGCCCCATTACAACGGTATGAGTAGTTTTCCCCTAGGCCGTTCTAGTTATTTGTTTCGAGCATCAGAACTGCGTTAATTTGGAGTTACTCAAGCGTTTCTTACTTCTAATCTGCCATATCTCGCGAACGGATTGACCAATCCGCAAAGTTTCTGTTGCATCTGAAAGTAGAAACTAGACCCATTACATCGGTATGAGTAGTTTTCCCCTAGACCGTTCTAGATATTCGTTTCGAGCATCAGAACTGCGAAAATTTGGAGTTTCTCAAGCGTTTCTTACCTCAAAACTGCCATATCTCGCGAACGGATTGACCAATCCGCAAAGTTTCTGTTGCATCTGAAAGTAGAAACTCGCCCCATTACAACGGTATAAGTAGTTATCCCCTAGGCCGTTCTAGTTATTCGTTTCGAGCATCAGAACTGCGAAAATTTGGAGTATCTCAAGCGTTTCTTACTTCAAAACTGCCATATCTCGCGAACGGATTGACCAATCCGAAAAGTATCTGTTGCATCCGAAAGTAGAAACTAGCCCCATTACAACGGTATGAGTAGTTTTCCCCTAGACCGTTCTAGTTATTGGTTTCGAGCATCAGAACTGCGAAAATTTGGAGTTTCTCAAGCGTTTCTTACATCAAAACTGCCATATCTCGCGAACGGATTGACCAATCCGCAAAGTGTCTGTTGCATCTGAAAATAGAAACTAGCCCCATTACAACGGTATGAGTAGTTTTCCCCTAGACCGTTCTAGTTATTCGTTTCGAGCATCAGAACTGCGAAAATTTGGAGTTTCTCAAGCATTTCTTACCTCAAAACTGCCATATCTCGCGAACGGATTGACCAATCCGCAAAGTTTCTGTTGCATCCGAAAGTAGAAACTAGCCCCATTACAACGGTATGAGTAGTTTTCCCCTAGACCCTCCTAGTTATTCGTTTCGAGCATCAGAACTGCGAAAATTTGGAGTTTCTCAAGCGTTTCTTACCTCAAAACTGCCATATCTCGCGAACGGATTGACCAATCCGCAAAGTTTCTGTGGCATCTGAAAGTAGAAACTCGCCCCATTACAACAGTATGAGTAGTTTTCCCCTAGGCCGTTCTAGTTATTCGTTTCGAGCATCAGAACTGCGAAAATTTGGAGTTTCTCAAGCGTTTCTTACCTCAAAACTGCCATATCTCGCGAACGGATTGACCAATCCGAAAAGTTTCTGTTGCATCCGAAAGTAGAAACTAGCCCCATTACAACGGTATGAGTAGTTTTCCCCTAGACCGTTCTAGTTATTCGTTTCGAGCATCAGAACTGCGAAAATTTTAACTTTCTCAAGCGTTTCTTACCCCAAAACTGCCATATCTCGCGAACGGATTGACCAATCCGCAAAATTTCTCTTGCATCTGAAAGTCGAAACACGCCCCATTACAACGGCATGAGTAGTTTTCCCCTAGGCCGCTCTAGTTATTCGTTTCGAGCCTCAGAACTGCGAAAATTTGGTGTTTCTCAAGCGTTTCTTACCTCAAAACTGCCATATCTCGCGAACGGATTGACCAATCCGCAAAGTTTCTGTTGCATCTGAAAGTAGAAACTAGCCCTATTACAACGGTATGAGTAGTTTTCCCCTAGACCGTTCTAGTTATTCGTTTCGAGCATCAGAACTGCGAAAATTTGGAGTTTCTCAAGCGTTTCTTACATCAAAACTGCCATATCTCGCGAACGGATTGACCAATCCGCAAAGTTTCTGTTGCATCTGAAAGTAGAAACTCGCCCCATTACAACGGTATAAGTAGTTATCCCCTAGGCCGTTCTAGTTATTCGTTTCGAGCATCAGAACTGCGAAAATTTGGAGTTTCTCAAGCGTTTCTTACCTCAAAACTGCCATATCTCGCGAACGGATTGACCAATCCGCAAAGTTTCTATTGCATCTGAAAGTAGAAACTCGCCCCATTACAACAGTGTGAGTAGTTTTCCCCTAGGCCGTTCTAGTTATTCGTTTCGAGCATCAGAACTGCGAAAATTTGGAGTTTCTCAAGCGTTTCTTACCTCAAAACTGCCATATCTCGCGAACGGATTGACCAATCCGCAAAGTTTCTGTTGCATCTGAAAGTAGAAACTAGCCCCATTACAACGGTATGAGTAGTTTTCCCCTAGGCCGTTCTAGTTATTTGTTTCGAGCATCAGAACTGCGATAATTTGGAGTTTCTCAAGCGTTTCTTACTTCTAATCTGCCATATCTCGCGAACGGATTGACCAATCCGAAAAGTTTCTGTTGCATCTGAAAGTAGAAACTCGCCCCATTACAACGGTATGAGTAGTTTTCCCCTAGGCCGTTCTAGTTATTTGTTTCGAGCATCAGAACTGCGAAAATTTGGAGTTTCTCAAGCGTTTCTTACACCAAAACTGCCATATCTCGCGAACGGATTGACCAATCCGCAAAATTTCTCTTGCATCTGAAAGTAGAAACTCGCCCCTTTACAACGGTATGAGTAGTTTTCCCCTAGGCCGTTCTAGTTATTCGTTTCGAGCATCAGAACTGCCAAAATTTTGAGTTTCTCAAGCGTTTCTTACACCAAAACTGCCATATCTCGCGAACGGATTGACCGATCCGCAAAATTTCTCTTGCATCTGAAAGTAGAAACTCGCCACATTACAACGGTATGAGTAGTTTTCCCCTAGGCCGTTCTAGTTATTCGTTTCGAGCCTCAGAACTGCGAAAATTTGGAGTTTCTCAAGCGGTTCTTACTTCAAAACTGCCATATCTCGCGAACGGATTGACCAATCCGCAAAGTTTCTGTTGCATCTGAAAGTAGAAACTCGCCCCATTACAACGGTATAAGTAGTTATCCCCTAGGCCGTTCTAGTTATTCGTTTCGAGCATTAGAACTGCGAAAATTTGGAGTATCACAAGCGTTTCTTACCTCAAAACTGCCATATCTCGCGAACGGATTGACCAATCCGAAAAGTTTCTGTTGCATCTGAAAGTAGAAACTAGCCCCATTACAACGGTATGAGTAGTTTTCCCCTAGACCGTTCTAGTTATTCGTTTCGAGCATCAGAACTGCGAAAATTTGGAGTTTCTCAAGCGTTTCTTACATCAAAACTGCCATATCTCGCGAACGGATTGACCAATCCGCAAAGTTTCTGTTGCAACTGAAAGTAGAAACTAGCCCCATTACAACGGTATGAGTAGTTTTCCCCTAGACCGTTCTAGTTATTCGTTTCGGGCATCAGAACTGCGAAAACTTTGAGTTTCTCAAGCGTTTCTTACCTCAAAACTGCCATATCTCGCGAACGGATTGACCAATCCGCAAAGTTTCTGTTGCATCTGAAAGTAGAAACTAGCCCCATTACAACGGTATGAGTAGTTTTCCCCTAGGCCGTTCTAGTTATTTGTTTCGAGCATCAGAACTGCGTTAATTTGGAGTTACTCAAGCGTTTCTTACTTCTAATCTGCCATATCTCGCGAACGGATTGACCAATCCGCAAAGTTTCTGTTGCATCTGAAAGTAGAAACTAGACCCATTACATCGGTATGAGTAGTTTTCCCCTAGACCGTTCTAGATATTCGTTTCGAGCATCAGAACTGCGAAAATTTGGAGTTTCTCAAGCGTTTCTTACCTCAAAACTGCCATATCTCGCGAACGGATTGACCAATCCGCAAAGTTTCTGTTGCATCTGAAAGTAGAAACTCGCCCCATTACAACGGTATAAGTAGTTATCCCCTAGGCCGTTCTAGTTATTCGTTTCGAGCATCAGAACTGCGAAAATTTGGAGTATCTCAAGCGTTTCTTACTTCAAAACTGCCATATCTCGCGAACGGATTGACCAATCCGAAAAGTATCTGTTGCATCCGAAAGTAGAAACTAGCCCCATTACAACGGTATGAGTAGTTTTCCCCTAGACCGTTCTAGTTATTGGTTTCGAGCATCAGAACTGCGAAAATTTGGAGTTTCTCAAGCGTTTCTTACATCAAAACTGCCATATCTCGCGAACGGATTGACCAATCCGCAAAGTGTCTGTTGCATCTGAAAATAGAAACTAGCCCCATTACAACGGTATGAGTAGTTTTCCCCTAGACCGTTCTAGTTATTCGTTTCGAGCATCAGAACTGCGAAAATTTGGAGTTTCTCAAGCGTTTCTTACCTCAAAACTGCCATATCTCGCGAACGGATTGACCAATACGCAAAGTTTCTGTTGCATCTGAAAGTAGAAACTCGCCCCATTACAACGGTATGAGTAGTTTTCCCCTAGGCCGTTCTAGTTATTTGTTTCGAGCATCAGAACTGCGAAAATTTGGAGTTTCTCAAGCGTTTCTTACTTCAAAACTGCCATATCTCGCGAACGGATTGACCAATCCGAAAAGTTTCTGTTGCATCTGAAAGTAGAAACTAGCCCCATTACAACGGTATGAGTAGTTTTCCCCTAGGCCGTTCTAGTTATTTGTTTCGAGCATCAGAACTGCGATAATTTGGAGTTTCTCAAGCGTTTCTTACTTCTAATCTGCCATATCTCGCGAACGGATTGACCAATCCGAAAAGTTTCTGTTGCATCTGAAAGTAGAAACTCGCCCCATTACAACGGTATGAGTAGTTTTCCCCTAGGCCGTTCTAGTTATTTGTTTCGAGCATCAGAACTGCGAAAATTTGGAGTTTCTCAAGCGTTTCTTACACCAAAACTGCCATATCTCGCGAACGGATTGACCAATCCGCAAAATTTCTCTTGCATCTGAAAGTAGAAACTCGCCCCTTTACAACGGTATGAGTAGTTTTCCCCTAGGCCGTTCTAGTTATTCGTTTCGAGCATCAGAACTGCCAAAATTTTGAGTTTCTCAAGCGTTTCTTACACCAAAACTGCCATATCTCGCGAACGGATTGACCGATCCGCAAAATTTCTCTTGCATCTGAAAGTAGAAACTCGCCACATTACAACGGTATAAGTAGTTTTCCCCTAGGCCGTTCTAGTTATTCGTTTCGAGCCTCAGAACTGCGAAAATTTGGAGTTTCTCAAGCGTTTCTTACCTCAAAACTGCCATATCTCGCGAACGGATTGACCAATCCGAAAAGTTTCTGTTGCATCTGAAAGTAGAAACTAGCCCCATTACAACGGTATGAGTAGTTTTCCCCTAGACCGTTCTAGTTATTCGTTTCGAGCATCAGAACTGCGAAAATTTGGAGTGTCTCAAGCGTTTCTTACATCAAAACTGCCATATCTCGCGAACGGATTGACCAATCCGCAAAGTTTCTGTTGCAACTGAAAGTAGAAACTAGCCCCATTACAACGGTATGAGTAGTTTTCCCCTAGACCGTTCTAGTTATTCGTTTCGGGCATCAGAACTGCGAAAACTTTGAGTTTCTCAAGCGTTTCTTACCTCAAAACTGCCATATCTCGCGAACGGATTGACCAATCCGCAAAGTTTCTGTTGCATCTGAAAGTAGAAACTAGCCCCATTACAACGGTATGAGTAGTTTTCCCCTAGGCCGTTCTAGTTATTTGTTTCGAGCATCAGAACTGCGTTAATTTGGAGTTACTCAAGCGTTTCTTACTTCTAATCTGCCATATCTCGCGAACGGATTGACCAATCCGCAAAGTTTCTGTTGCATCTGAAAGTAGAAACTAGACCCATTACATCGGTATGAGTAGTTTTCCCCTAGACCGTTCTAGATATTCGTTTCGAGCATCAGAACTGCGAAAATTTGGAGTTTCTCAAGCGTTTCTTACCTCAAAACTGCCATATCTCGCGAACGGATTGACCAATCCGCAAAGTTTCTGTTGCATCTGAAAGTAGAAACTCGCCCCATTACAACGGTATAAGTAGTTATCCCCTAGGCCGTTCTAGTTATTCGTTTCGAGCATCAGAACTGCGAAAATTTGGAGTATCTCAAGCGTTTCTTACTTCAAAACTGCCATATCTCGCGAACGGATTGACCAATCCGAAAAGTATCTGTTGCATCCGAAAGTAGAAACTAGCCCCATTACAACGGTATGAGTAGTTTTCCCCTAGACCGTTCTAGTTATTGGTTTCGAGCATCAGAACTGCGAAAATTTGGAGTTTCTCAAGCGTTTCTTACATCAAAACTGCCATATCTCGCGAACGGATTGACCAATCCGCAAAGTGTCTGTTGCATCTGAAAATAGAAACTAGCCCCATTACAACGGTATGAGTAGTTTTCCCCTAGACCGTTCTAGTTATTCGTTTCGAGCATCAGAACTGCGAAAATTTGGAGTTTCTCAAGCATTTCTTACCTCAAAACTGCCATATCTCGCGAACGGATTGACCAATCCGAAAAGTTTCTGTTGCATCCGAAAGTAGAAACTAGCCCCATTACAACGGTATGAGTAGTTTTCCCCTAGACCGTTCTAGTTATTCGTTTCGAGCATCAGAACTGCGAAAATTTTAAGTTTCTCAAGCGTTTCTTACCCCAAAACTGCCATATCTCGCGAACGGATTGACCAATCCGCAAAATTTCTCTTGCATCTGAAAGTCGAAACACGCCCCATTACAACGGCATGAGTAGTTTTCCCCTAGGCCGCTCTAGTTATTCGTTTCGAGCCTCAGAACTGCGAAAATTTGGTGTTTCTCAAGCGTTTCTTACCTCAAAACTGCCATATCTCGCGAACGGATTGACCAATCCGCAAAGTTTCTGTTGCATCCGAAAGTAGAAACTAGCCCCATTACAACGGTATGAGTAGTTTTCCCCTAGACCCTCCTAGTTATTCGTTTCGAGCATCAGAACTGCGAAAATTTGGAGTTTCTCAAGCGTTTCTTACCTCAAAACTGCCATATCTCGCGAACGGATTGACCAATCCGCAAAGTTTCTGTGGCATCTGAAAGTAGAAACTCGCCCCATTACAACAGTATGAGTAGTTTTCCCCTAGGCCGTTCTAGTTATTCGTTTCGAGCATCAGAACTGCGAAAATTTGGAGTTTCTCAAGCGTTTCTTACCTCAAAACTGCCATATCTCGCGAACGGATTGACCAATCCGAAAAGTTTCTGTTGCATCCGAAAGTAGAAACTAGCCCCATTACAACGGTATGAGTAGTTTTCCCCTAGACCGTTCTAGTTATTCGTTTCGAGCATCAGAACTGCGAAAATTTTAACTTTCTCAAGCGTTTCTTACCCCAAAACTGCCATATCTCGCGAACGGATTGACCAATCCGCAAAATTTCTCTTGCATCTGAAAGTCGAAACACGCCCCATTACAACGGCATGAGTAGTTTTCCCCTAGGCCGCTCTAGTTATTCGTTTCGAGCCTCAGAACTGCGAAAATTTGGTGTTTCTCAAGCGTTTCTTACCTCAAAACTGCCATATCTCGCGAACGGATTGACCAATCCGCAAAGTTTCTGTTGCATCTGAAAGTAGAAACTAGCCCTATTACAACGGTATGAGTAGTTTTCCCCTAGACCGTTCTAGTTATTCGTTTCGAGCATCAGAACTGCGAAAATTTGGAGTTTCTCAAGCGTTTCTTACATCAAAACTGCCATATCTCGCGAACGGATTGACCAATCCGCAAAGTTTCTGTTGCATCTGAAAGTAGAAACTCGCCCCATTACAACGGTATAAGTAGTTATCCCCTAGGCCGTTCTAGTTATTCGTTTCGAGCATCAGAACTGCGAAAATTTGGAGTTTCTCAAGCGTTTCTTACCTCAAAACTGCCATATCTCGCGAACGGATTGACCAATCCGCAAAGTTTCTATTGCATCTGAAAGTAGAAACTCGCCCCATTACAACAGTGTGAGTAGTTTTCCCCTAGGCCGTTCTAGTTATTCGTTTCGAGCATCAGAACTGCGAAAATTTGGAGTTTCTCAAGCGTTTCTTACCTCAAAACTGCCATATCTCGCGAACGGATTGACCAATCCGCAAAGTTTCTGTTGCATCTGAAAGTAGAAACTAGCCCCATTACAACGGTATGAGTAGTTTTCCCCTAGGCCGTTCTAGTTATTTGTTTCGAGCATCAGAACTGCGATAATTTGGAGTTTCTCAAGCGTTTCTTACTTCTAATCTGCCATATCTCGCGAACGGATTGACCAATCCGAAAAGTTTCTGTTGCATCTGAAAGTAGAAACTCGCCCCATTACAACGGTATGAGTAGTTTTCCCCTAGGCCGTTCTAGTTATTTGTTTCGAGCATCAGAACTGCGAAAATTTGGAGTTTCTCAAGCGTTTCTTACACCAAAACTGCCATATCTCGCGAACGGATTGACCAATCCGCAAAATTTCTCTTGCATCTGAAAGTAGAAACTCGCCCCTTTACAACGGTATGAGTAGTTTTCCCCTAGGCCGTTCTAGTTATTCGTTTCGAGCATCAGAACTGCCAAAATTTTGAGTTTCTCAAGCGTTTCTTACACCAAAACTGCCATATCTCGCGAACGGATTGACCGATCCGCAAAATTTCTCTTGCATCTGAAAGTAGAAACTCGCCACATTACAACGGTATGAGTAGTTTTCCCCTAGGCCGTTCTAGTTATTCGTTTCGAGCCTCAGAACTGCGAAAATTTGGAGTTTCTCAAGCGGTTCTTACTTCAAAACTGCCATATCTCGCGAACGGATTGACCAATCCGCAAAGTTTCTGTTGCATCTGAAAGTAGAAACTCGCCCCATTACAACGGTATAAGTAGTTATCCCCTAGGCCGTTCTAGTTATTCGTTTCGAGCATTAGAACTGCGAAAATTTGGAGTATCACAAGCGTTTCTTACCTCAAAACTGCCATATCTCGCGAACGGATTGACCAATCCGAAAAGTTTCTGTTGCATCTGAAAGTAGAAACTAGCCCCATTACAACGGTATGAGTAGTTTTCCCCTAGACCGTTCTAGTTATTCGTTTCGAGCATCAGAACTGCGAAAATTTGGAGTTTCTCAAGCGTTTCTTACATCAAAACTGCCATATCTCGCGAACGGATTGACCAATCCGCAAAGTTTCTGTTGCAACTGAAAGTAGAAACTAGCCCCATTACAACGGTATGAGTAGTTTTCCCCTAGACCGTTCTAGTTATTCGTTTCGGGCATCAGAACTGCGAAAACTTTGAGTTTCTCAAGCGTTTCTTACCTCAAAACTGCCATATCTCGCGAACGGATTGACCAATCCGCAAAGTTTCTGTTGCATCTGAAAGTAGAAACTAGCCCCATTACAACGGTATGAGTAGTTTTCCCCTAGGCCGTTCTAGTTATTTGTTTCGAGCATCAGAACTGCGTTAATTTGGAGTTACTCAAGCGTTTCTTACTTCTAATCTGCCATATCTCGCGAACGGATTGACCAATCCGCAAAGTTTCTGTTGCATCTGAAAGTAGAAACTAGACCCATTACATCGGTATGAGTAGTTTTCCCCTAGACCGTTCTAGATATTCGTTTCGAGCATCAGAACTGCGAAAATTTGGAGTTTCTCAAGCGTTTCTTACCTCAAAACTGCCATATCTCGCGAACGGATTGACCAATCCGCAAAGTTTCTGTTGCATCTGAAAGTAGAAACTCGCCCCATTACAACGGTATAAGTAGTTATCCCCTAGGCCGTTCTAGTTATTCGTTTCGAGCATCAGAACTGCGAAAATTTGGAGTATCTCAAGCGTTTCTTACTTCAAAACTGCCATATCTCGCGAACGGATTGACCAATCCGAAAAGTATCTGTTGCATCCGAAAGTAGAAACTAGCCCCATTACAACGGTATGAGTAGTTTTCCCCTAGACCGTTCTAGTTATTGGTTTCGAGCATCAGAACTGCGAAAATTTGGAGTTTCTCAAGCGTTTCTTACATCAAAACTGCCATATCTCGCGAACGGATTGACCAATCCGCAAAGTGTCTGTTGCATCTGAAAATAGAAACTAGCCCCATTACAACGGTATGAGTAGTTTTCCCCTAGACCGTTCTAGTTATTCGTTTCGAGCATCAGAACTGCGAAAATTTGGAGTTTCTCAAGCGTTTCTTACCTCAAAACTGCCATATCTCGCGAACGGATTGACCAATACGCAAAGTTTCTGTTGCATCTGAAAGTAGAAACTCGCCCCATTACAACGGTATGAGTAGTTTTCCCCTAGGCCGTTCTAGTTATTTGTTTCGAGCATCAGAACTGCGAAAATTTGGAGTTTCTCAAGCGTTTCTTACTTCAAAACTGCCATATCTCGCGAACGGATTGACCAATCCGAAAAGTTTCTGTTGCATCTGAAAGTAGAAACTAGCCCCATTACAACGGTATGAGTAGTTTTCCCCTAGGCCGTTCTAGTTATTTGTTTCGAGCATCAGAACTGCGATAATTTGGAGTTTCTCAAGCGTTTCTTACTTCTAATCTGCCATATCTCGCGAACGGATTGACCAATCCGAAAAGTTTCTGTTGCATCTGATAGTAGAAACTAGCCCCATTACAACGGTGTGAGTAGTTTTCCCCTAGACCGTTCTAGTTATTCGTTTCGAGCATCAGAACTGCGAAAATTTGGAGTTTCTCAAGCGTTTCTTACCTCAAAACTGCCATATCTCGCGAACGGATTGACCAATCCGCAAAGTTTCTGTTGCATCTGAAAGTAGAAACTCGCCCCATTACAAAGGTATGAGTAGTTTTCCCCTAGGCCGTTCTAGTTATTCGTTTCGAGCATCAGAACTGCGAAAACTTTGAGTTTCTCAAGCGTTTCTTACCTCAAAACTGCCATATCTCGCGAACGGATTGACCAATCCGCAAAGTTTCTGTTGCATCTGAAAGTAGAAACTAGCCCCATTACATCGGTATGAGTAGTTTTCCCCTAGACCGTTCTAGATATTCGTTTCGAGCATCAGAACTGCGAAAATTTGGAGTTTCTCAAGCGTTTCTTACCTCAAAACTGCCATATCTCGCGAACGGATTGACCAATCCGCAAAGTTTCTGTTGCATCTGAAAGTAGAAACTCGCCCCATTACAACGGTATAAGTAGTTTTCCCCTAGACCGTTCTAGTTATTCGTTTCGAGCATCAGAACTGCGAAAATTTGGAGTATCTCAAGCGTTTCTTACTTCAAAACTGCCATATCTCGCGAACGGATTGACCAATCCGAAAAGTATCTGTTGCATCCGAAAGTAGAAACTAGCCCCATTACAACGGTATGAGTAGTTTTCCCCTAGACCGTTCTAGTTATTGGTTTCGAGCATCAGAACTGCGAAAATTTGGAGTTTCTCAAGCGTTTCTTACATCAAAACTGCCATATCTCGCGAACGGATTGACCAATCCGCAAAGTGTCTGTTGCATCTGAAAATAGAAACTAGCCCCATTACAACGGTATGAGTAGTTATCCCCTAGGCCGTTCTAGTTATTCGTTTCGAGCATTAGAACTGCGAAAATTTGGAGTATCACAAGCGTTTCTTACATCAAAACTGCCATATCTCGCGAACGGATTGACCAATCCGAAAAGTTTCTGTTGCATCTGAAAGTAGAAACTAGCCCCATTACAACGGTATGAGTAGTTTTCCCCTAGACCGTTCTAGTTATTCGTTTCGAGCATCAGAACTGCGAAAATTTGGAGTTTCTCAAGCGTTTCTTACATCAAAACTGCCATATCTCGCGAACGGATTGACCAATCCGCAAAGTTTCTGTTGCATCTGAAAGTAGAAACTAGCCCCATTACAACGGTATGAGTAGTTTTCCCCTAGACCGTTCTAGTTATTCGTTTCGGGCATCAGAACTGCGAAAACTTTGAGTTTCTCAAGCGTTTCTTACCTCAAAACTGCCATATCTCGCGAACGGATTGACCAATCCGCAAAGTTTCTGTTGCATCTGAAAGTAGAAACTAGCCCCATTACAACGGTATGAGTAGTTTTCCCCTAGGCCGTTCTAGTTATTTGTTTCGAGCATCAGAACTGCGATAATTTGGAGTTACTCAAGCGTTTCTTACTTCTAATCTGCCATATCTCGCGAACGGATTGACCAATCCGCAAAGTTTCTGTTGCATCTGAAAGTAGAAACTAGACCCATTACATCGGTATGAGTAGTTTTCCCCTAGACCGTTCTAGATATTCGTTTCGAGCATCAGAACTGCGAAAATTTGGAGTTTCTCAAGCGTTTCTTACCTCAAAACTGCCATATCTCGCGAACGGATTGACCAATCCGCAAAGTTTCTGTTGCATCTGAAAGTAGAAACTCGCCCCATTACAACGGTATGAGTAGTTTTCCCCTAGGCCGTTCTAGTTATTTGTTTCGAGCATCAGAACTGCGAAAATTTGGAGTTTCTCAAGCGTTTCTTACTTCAAAACTGCCATATCTCGCGAACGGATTGACCAATCCGAAAAGTTTCTGTTGCATCTGAAAGTAGAAACTAGCCCCATTACAACGGTATGAGTAGTTTTCCCCTAGGCCGTTCTAGTTATTTGTTTCGAGCATCAGAACTGCGATAATTTGGAGTTTCTCAAGCGTTTCTTACTTCTAATCTGCCATATCTCGCGAACGGATTGACCAATCCGAAAAGTTTCTGTTGCATCTGATAGTAGAAACTAGCCCCATTACAACGGTGTGAGTAGTTTTCCCCTAGACCGTTCTAGTTATTCGTTTCGAGCATCAGAACTGCGAAAATTTGGAGTTTCTCAAGCGTTTCTTACCTCAAAACTGCCATATCTCGCGAACGGATTGACCAATCCGCAAAGTTTCTGTTGCATCTGAAAGTAGAAACTCGCCCCATTACAAAGGTATGAGTAGTTTTCCCCTAGGCCGTTCTAGTTATTCGTTTCGAGCATCAGAACTGCGAAAACTTTGAGTTTCTCAAGCGTTTCTTACCTCAAAACTGCCATATCTCGCGAACGGATTGACCAATCCGCAAAGTTTCTGTTGCATCTGAAAGTAGAAACTAGCCCCATTACATCGGTATGAGTAGTTTTCCCCTAGACCGTTCTAGATATTCGTTTCGAGCATCAGAACTGCGAAAATTTGGAGTTTCTCAAGCGTTTCTTACCTCAAAACTGCCATATCTCGCGAACGGATTGACCAATCCGCAAAGTTTCTGTTGCATCTGAAAGTAGAAACTCGCCCCATTACAACGGTATAAGTAGTTTTCCCCTAGACCGTTCTAGTTATTCGTTTCGAGCATCAGAACTGCGAAAATTTGGAGTATCTCAAGCGTTTCTTACTTCAAAACTGCCATATCTCGCGAACGGATTGACCAATCCGAAAAGTATCTGTTGTATCCGAAAGTAGAAACTAGCCCCATTACAACGGTATGAGTAGTTTTCCCCTAGACCGTTCTAGTTATTGGTTTCGAGCATCAGAACTGCGAAAATTTGGAGTTTCTCAAGCGTTTCTTACATCAAAACTGCCATATCTCGCGAACGGATTGACCAATCCGCAAAGTGTCTGTTGCATCTGAAAATAGAAACTAGCCCCATTACAACGGTATGAGTAGTTTTCCCCTAGACCGTTCTAGTTATTCGTTTCGAGCATCAGAACTGCGAAAATTTGGAGTTTCTCAAGCGTTTCTTACCTCAAAACTGCCATATCTCGCGAACGGATTGATCAATGCGCAAAGTTTCTGTTGCATCTGAAAGTAGAAACTCGCCCCATTACAACGGTATGAGTAGTTTTCCCCTAGGCCGTTCTAGTTATTTGTTTCGAGCATCAGAACTGCGATAATTTGGAGTTTCTCAAGCGTTTCTTACTTCTAATCTGCCATATCTCGCGAACGGATTGACCAATCCGAAAAGTTTCTGTTGCATCTGATAGTAGAAACTAGCCCCATTACAACGGTGTGAGTAGTTTTCCCCTAGACCGTTCTAGTTATTCGTTTCGAGCATCAGAACTGCGAAAATTTGGAGTTTCTCAAGCGTTTCTTACCTCAAAACTGCCATATCTCGCGAACGGATTGACCAATCCGCAAAGTTTCTGTTGCATCTGAAAGTAGAAACTCGCCCCATTACAAACGTATGAGTAGTTTTCCCCTAGGCCGTTCTAGTTATTCGTTTCGAGCATCAGAACTGCGAAAACTTTGAGTTTCTCAAGCGTTTCTTACCTCAAAACTGCCATATCTCGCGAACGGATTGACCAATCCGCAAAGTTTCTCTTGCATCTGAAAGTAGAAACTCGCCCCTTTACAACGGTATGAGTAGTTTTCCCCTAGGCCGTTCTAGTTATTCGTTTCGAGCATCAGAACTGCGATAATTTGGAGTTTCTCAAGCGTTTCTTACCTCAAAACTGCCATATCTCGCGAACGGATTGACCAATCCGCAAAGTTTCTGTTGCATCTGAAAGTAGAAACTCGCCCCATTACAAAGGTATGAGTAGTTTTCCCCTAGGCCGTTCTAGTTATTCGTTTCGAGCATCAGAACTGCGAAAACTTTGAGTTTCTCAAGCGTTTCTTACCTCAAAACTGCCATATCTCGCGAACGGATTGACCAATCCGCAAAGTTTCTGTTGCATCTGAAAGTAGAAACTAGCCCCATTACATCGGTATGAGTAGTTTTCCCCTAGACCGTTCTAGATATTCGTTTCGAGCATCAGAACTGCGAAAATTTGGAGTTTCTCAAGCGTTTCTTACCTCAAAACTGCCATATCTCGCGAACGGATTGACCAATCCGCAAAGTTTCTGTTGCATCTGAAAGTAGAAACTCGCCCCATTACAACGGTATAAGTAGTTTTCCCCTAGACCGTTCTAGTTATTCGTTTCGAGCATCAGAACTGCGAAAATTTGGAGTATCTCAAGCGTTTCTTACTTCAAAACTGCCATATCTCGCGAACGGATTGACCAATCCGAAAAGTATCTGTTGCATCCGAAAGTAGAAACTAGCCCCATTACAACGGTATGAGTAGTTTTCCCCTAGACCGTTCTAGTTATTGGTTTCGAGCATCAGAACTGCGAAAATTTGGAGTTTCTCAAGCGTTTCTTACATCAAAACTGCCATATCTCGCGAACGGATTGACCAATCCGCAAAGTGTCTGTTGCATCTGAAAATAGAAACTAGCCCCATTACAACGGTATGAGTAGTTATCCCCTAGGCCGTTCTAGTTATTCGTTTCGAGCATTAGAACTGCGAAAATTTGGAGTATCACAAGCGTTTCTTACCTCAAAACTGCCATATCTCGCGAACGGATTGACCAATCCGAAAAGTTTCTGTTGCATCTGAAAGTAGAAACTAGCCCCATTACAACGGTATGAGTAGTTTTCCCCTAGACCGTTCTAGTTATTCGTTTCGAGCATCAGAACTGCGAAAATTTGGAGTTTCTCAAGCGTTTCTTACATCAAAACTGCCATATCTCGCGAACGGATTGACCAATCCGCAAAGTGTCTGTTGCATCTGAAAATAGAAACTAGCCCCATTACAACGGTATGAGTAGTTTTCCCCTAGACCGTTCTAGTTATTCGTTTCGAGCATCAGAACTGCGAAAATTTGGAGTTTCTCAAGCGTTTCTTACCTCAAAACTGCCATATCTCGCGAACGGATTGACCAATACGCAAAGTTTCTGTTGCATCTGAAAGTAGAAACTCGCCCCATTACAACGGTATGAGTAGTTTTCCCCTAGGCCGTTCTAGTTATTTGTTTCGAGCATCAGAACTGCGAAAATTTGGAGTTTCTCAAGCGTTTCTTACTTCAAAACTGCCATATCTCGCGAACGGATTGACCAATCCGAAAAGTTTCTGTTGCATCTGAAAGTAGAAACTAGCCCCATTACAACGGTATGAGTAGTTTTCCCCTAGGCCGTTCTAGTTATTTGTTTCGAGCATCAGAACTGCGATAATTTGGAGTTTCTCAAGCGTTTCTTACTTCTAATCTGCCATATCTCGCGAACGGATTGACCAATCCGAAAAGTTTCTGTTGCATCTGATAGTAGAAACTAGCCCCATTACAACGGTGTGAGTAGTTTTCCCCTAGACCGTTCTAGTTATTCGTTTCGAGCATCAGAACTGCGGAAAATTTGGAGTTTCTCAAGCGTTTCTTACCTCAAAACTGCCATATCTCGCGAACGGATTGACCAATCCGCAAAGTTTCTGTTGCATCTGAAAGTAGAAACTCGCCCCATTACAAAGGTATGAGTAGTTTTCCCCTAGGCCGTTCTAGTTATTCGTTTCGAGCATCAGAACTGCGAAAACTTTGAGTTTCTCAAGCGTTTCTTACCTCAAAACTGCCATATCTCGCGAACGGATTGACCAATCCGCAAAGTTTCTGTTGCATCTGAAAGTAGAAACTAGCCCCATTACAACGGTATGAGTAGTTTTCCCCTAGACCGTTCTAGTTATTCGTTTCGGGCATCAGAACTGCGAAAACTTTGAGTTTCTCAAGCGTTTCTTACCTCAAAACTGCCATATCTCGCGAACGGATTGACCAATCCGCAAAGTTTCTGTTGCATCTGAAAGTAGAAACTAGCCCCATTACAACGGTATGAGTAGTTTTCCCCTAGGCCGTTCTAGTTATTTGTTTCGAGCATCAGAACTGCGATAATTTGGAGTTTCTCAAGCGTTTCTTACTTCTAATCTGCCATATCTCGCGAACGGATTGTCCAATCCGAAAAGTTTCTGTTGCATCTGAAAGTAGAAACTCGCCCCATTACAACGGTATGAGTAGTTTTCCCCTAGGCCGTTCTAGTTATTTGTTTCGAGCATCAGAACTGCGAAAATTTGGAGTTTCTCAAGCGTTTCTTACACCAAAACTGCCATATCTCGCGAACGGATTGACCAATCCGCAAAATTTCTCTTGCATCTGAAAGTAGAAACTCGCCCCTTTACAACGGTATGAGTAGTTTTCCCCTAGGCCGTTCTAGTTATTCGTTTCGAGCATCAGAACTGCCAAAATTTTGAGTTTCTCAAGCGTTTCTTACACCAAAACTGCCATATCTCGCGAACGGATTGACCGATCCGCAAAATTTCTCTTGCATCTGAAAGTAGAAACTCGCCACATTACAACGGTATGAGTAGTTTTCCCCTAGGCCGTTCTAGTTATTCGTTTCGAGCCTCAGAACTGCGAAAATTTGGAGTTTCTCAAGCGGTTCTTACTTCAAAACTGCCATATCTCGCGAACGGATTGACCAATCCGCAAAGTTTCTGTTGCATCTGAAAGTAGAAACTCGCCCCATTACAACGGTATAAGTAGTTATCCCCTAGGCCGTTCTAGTTATTCGTTTCGAGCATTAGAACTGCGAAAATTTGGAGTATCACAAGCGTTTCTTACATCAAAACTGCCATATCTCGCGAACGGATTGACCAATCCGAAAAGTTTCTGTTGCATCTGAAAGTAGAAACTAGCCCCATTACAACGGTATGAGTAGTTTTCCCCTAGACCGTTCTAGTTATTCGTTTCGAGCATCAGAACTGCGAAAATTTGGAGTTTCTCAAGCGTTTCTTACATCAAAACTGCCATATCTCGCGAACGGATTGACCAATCCGCAAAGTTTCTGTTGCAACTGAAAGTAGAAACTAGCCCCATTACAACGGTATGAGTAGTTTTCCCCTAGACCGTTCTAGTTATTCGTTTCGGGCATCAGAACTGCGAAAACTTTGAGTTTCTCAAGCGTTTCTTACCTCAAAACTGCCATATCTCGCGAACGGATTGACCAATCCGCAAAATTTCTCTTGCATCTGAAAGTAGAAACTCGCCCCTTTACAACGGTATGAGTAGTTTTCCCCTAGGCCGTTCTAGTTATTCGTTTCGAGCATCAGAACTGCCAAAATTTTGAGTTTCTCAAGCGTTTCTTACACCAAAACTGCCATATCTCGCGAACGGATTGACCGATCCGCAAAATTTCTCTTGCATCTGAAAGTAGAAACTCGCCACATTACAACGGTATGAGTAGTTTTCCCCTAGGCCGTTCTAGTTATTCGTTTCGAGCCTCAGAACTGCGAAAATTTGGAGTTTCTCAAGCGGTTCTTACTTCAAAACTGCCATATCTCGCGAACGGATTGACCAATCCGCAAAGTTTCTGTTGCATCTGAAAGTAGAAACTCGCCCCATTACAACGGTATAAGTAGTTATCCCCTAGGCCGTTCTAGTTATTCGTTTCGAGCATTAGAACTGCGAAAATTTGGAGTATCACAAGCGTTTCTTACATCAAAACTGCCATATCTCGCGAACGGATTGACCAATCCGAAAAGTTTCTGTTGCATCTGAAAGTAGAAACTAGCCCCATTACAACGGTATGAGTAGTTTTCCCCTAGACCGTTCTAGTTATTCGTTTCGAGCATCAGAACTGCGAAAATTTGGAGTTTCTCAAGCGTTTCTTACATCAAAACTGCCATATCTCGCGAACGGATTGACCAATCCGCAAAGTTTCTGTTGCAACTGAAAGTAGAAACTAGCCCCATTACAACGGTATGAGTAGTTTTCCCCTAGACCGTTCTAGTTATTCGTTTCGGGCATCAGAACTGCGAAAACTTTGAGTTTCTCAAGCGTTTCTTACCTCAAAACTGCCATATCTCGCGAACGGATTGACCAATCCGCAAAGTTTCTGTTGCATCTGAAAGTAGAAACTAGCCCCATTACAACGGTATGAGTAGTTTTCCCCTAGGCCGTTCTAGTTATTTGTTTCGAGCATCAGAACTGCGATAATTTGGAGTTACTCAAGCGTTTCTTACTTCTAATCTGCCATATCTCGCGAACGGATTGACCAATCCGCAAAGTTTCTGTTGCATCTGAAAGTAGAAACTAGACCCATTACATCGGTATGAGTAGTTTTCCCCTAGACCGTTCTAGATATTCGTTTCGAGCATCAGAACTGCGAAAATTTGGAGTTTCTCAAGCGTTTCTTACCTCAAAACTGCCATATCTCGCGAACGGATTGACCAATCCGCAAAGTTTCTGTTGCATCTGAAAGTAGAAACTCGCCCCATTACAACGGTATAAGTAGTTATCCCCTAGGCCGTTCTAGTTATTCGTTTCGAGCATCAGAACTGCGAAAATTTGGAGTATCTCAAGCGTTTCTTACTTCAAAACTGCCATATCTCGCGAACGGATTGACCAATCCGAAAAGTATCTGTTGCATCCGAAAGTAGAAACTAGCCCCATTACAACGGTATGAGTAGTTTTCCCCTAGACCGTTCTAGTTATTGGTTTCGAGCATCAGAACTGCGAAAATTTGGAGTTTCTCAAGCGTTTCTTACATCAAAACTGCCATATCTCGCGAACGGATTGACCAATCCGCAAAGTGTCTGTTGCATCTGAAAATAGAAACTAGCCCCATTACAACGGTATGAGTAGTTTTCCCCTAGACCGTTCTAGTTATTCGTTTCGAGCATCAGAACTGCGAAAATTTGGAGTTTCTCAAGCGTTTCTTACCTCAAAACTGCCATATCTCGCGAACGGATTGACCAATACGCAAAGTTTCTGTTGCATCTGAAAGTAGAAACTCGCCCCATTACAACGGTATGAGTAGTTTTCCCCTAGGCCGTTCTAGTTATTTGTTTCGAGCATCAGAACTGCGAAAATTTGGAGTTTCTCAAGCGTTTCTTACTTCAAAACTGCCATATCTCGCGAACGGATTGACCAATCCGAAAAGTTTCTGTTGCATCTGAAAGTAGAAACTAGCCCCATTACAACGGTATGAGTAGTTTTCCCCTAGGCCGTTCTAGTTATTTGTTTCGAGCATCAGAACTGCGATAATTTGGAGTTTCTCAAGCGTTTCTTACTTCTAATCTGCCATATCTCGCGAACGGATTGACCAATCCGAAAAGTTTCTGTTGCATCTGATAGTAGAAACTAGCCCCATTACAACGGTGTGAGTAGTTTTCCCCTAGACCGTTCTAGTTATTCGTTTCGAGCATCAGAACTGCGAAAATTTGGAGTTTCTCAAGCGTTTCTTACCTCAAAACTGCCATATCTCGCGAACGGATTGACCAATCCGCAAAGTTTCTGTTGCATCTGAAAGTAGAAACTCGCCCCATTACAAAGGTATGAGTAGTTTTCCCCTAGGCCGTTCTAGTTATTCGTTTCGAGCATCAGAACTGCGAAAACTTTGAGTTTCTCAAGCGTTTCTTACCTCAAAACTGCCATATCTCGCGAACGGATTGACCAATCCGCAAAGTTTCTGTTGCATCTGAAAGTAGAAACTAGCCCCATTACATCGGTATGAGTAGTTTTCCCCTAGACCGTTCTAGATATTCGTTTCGAGCATCAGAACTGCGAAAATTTGGAGTTTCTCAAGCGTTTCTTACCTCAAAACTGCCATATCTCGCGAACGGATTGACCAATCCGCAAAGTTTCTGTTGCATCTGAAAGTAGAAACTCGCCCCACTACAACGGTATAAGTAGTTTTCCCCTAGACCGTTCTAGTTATTCGTTTCGAGCATCAGAACTGCGAAAATTTGGAGTATCTCAAGCGTTTCTTACTTCAAAACTGCCATATCTCGCGAACGGATTGACCAATCCGAAAAGTATCTGTTGCATCCGAAAGTAGAAACTAGCCCCATTACAACGGTATGAGTAGTTTTCCCCTAGACCGTTCTAGTTATTGGTTTCGAGCATCAGAACTGCGAAAATTTGGAGTTTCTCAAGCGTTTCTTACATCAAAACTGCCATATCTCGCGAACGGATTGACCAATCCGCAAAGTGTCTGTTGCATCTGAAAATAGAAACTAGCCCCATTACAACGGTATGAGTAGTTATCCCCTAGGCCGTTCTAGTTATTCGTTTCGAGCATTAGAACTGCGAAAATTTGGAGTATCACAAGCGTTTCTTACCTCAAAACTGCCATATCTCGCGAACGGATTGACCAATCCGAAAAGTTTCTGTTGCATCTGAAAGTAGAAACTAGCCCCATTACAACGGTATGAGTAGTTTTCCCCTAGGCCGTTCTAGTTATTTGTTTCGAGCATCAGAACTGCGATAATTTGGAGTTACTCAAGCGTTTCTTACTTCTAATCTGCCATATCTCGCGAACGGATTGACCAATCCGCAAAGTTTCTGTTGCATCTGAAAGTAGAAACTAGACCCATTACATCGGTATGAGTAGTTTTCCCCTAGACCGTTCTAGATATTCGTTTCGAGCATCAGAACTGCGAAAATTTGGAGTTTCTCAAGCGTTTCTTACCTCAAAACTGCCATATCTCGCGAACGGATTGACCAATCCGCAAAGTTTCTGTTGCATCTGAAAGTAGAAACTCGCCCCATTACAACGGTATAAGTAGTTATCCCCTAGGCCGTTCTAGTTATTCGTTTCGAGCATCAGAACTGCGAAAATTTGGAGTATCTCAAGCGTTTCTTACTTCAAAACTGCCATATCTCGCGAACGGATTGACCAATCCGAAAAGTATCTGTTGCATCCGAAAGTAGAAACTAGCCCCATTACAACGGTATGAGTAGTTTTCCCCTAGACCGTTCTAGTTATTGGTTTCGAGCATCAGAACTGCGAAAATTTGGAGTTTCTCAAGCGTTTCTTACATCAAAACTGCCATATCTCGCGAACGGATTGACCAATCCGCAAAGTGTCTGTTGCATCTGAAAATAGAAACTAGCCCCATTACAACGGTATGAGTAGTTTTCCCCTAGACCGTTCTAGTTATTCGTTTCGAGCATCAGAACTGCGAAAATTTGGAGTTTCTCAAGCGTTTCTTACCTCAAAACTGCCATATCTCGCGAACGGATTGACCAATACGCAAAGTTTCTGTTGCATCTGAAAGTAGAAACTCGCCCCATTACAACGGTATGAGTAGTTTTCCCCTAGGCCGTTCTAGTTATTTGTTTCGAGCATCAGAACTGCGAAAATTTGGAGTTTCTCAAGCGTTTCTTACTTCAAAACTGCCATATCTCGCGAACGGATTGACCAATCCGAAAAGTTTCTGTTGCATCTGAAAGTAGAAACTAGCCCCATTACAACGGTATGAGTAGTTTTCCCCTAGGCCGTTCTAGTTATTTGTTTCGAGCATCAGAACTGCGATAATTTGGAGTTTCTCAAGCGTTTCTTACTTCTAATCTGCCATATCTCGCGAACGGATTGACCAATCCGAAAAGTTTCTGTTGCATCTGATAGTAGAAACTAGCCCCATTACAACGGTGTGAGTAGTTTTCCCCTAGACCGTTCTAGTTATTCGTTTCGAGCATCAGAACTGCGAAAATTTGGAGTTTCTCAAGCGTTTCTTACCTCAAAACTGCCATATCTCGCGAACGGATTGACCAATCCGCAAAGTTTCTGTTGCATCTGAAAGTAGAAACTCGCCCCATTACAAAGGTATGAGTAGTTTTCCCCTAGGCCGTTCTAGTTATTCGTTTCGAGCATCAGAACTGCGAAAACTTTGAGTTTCTCAAGCGTTTCTTACCTCAAAACTGCCATATCTCGCGAACGGATTGACCAATCCGCAAAGTTTCTGTTGCATCTGAAAGTAGAAACTAGCCCCATTACATCGGTATGAGTAGTTTTCCCCTAGACCGTTCTAGATATTCGTTTCGAGCATCAGAACTGCGAAAATTTGGAGTTTCTCAAGCGTTTCTTACCTCAAAACTGCCATATCTCGCGAACGGATTGACCAATCCGCAAAGTTTCTGTTGCATCTGAAAGTAGAAACTCGCCCCACTACAACGGTATAAGTAGTTTTCCCCTAGACCGTTCTAGTTATTCGTTTCGAGCATCAGAACTGCGAAAATTTGGAGTATCTCAAGCGTTTCTTACTTCAAAACTGCCATATCTCGCGAACGGATTGACCAATCCGAAAAGTATCTGTTGCATCCGAAAGTAGAAACTAGCCCCATTACAACGGTATGAGTAGTTTTCCCCTAGACCGTTCTAGTTATTGGTTTCGAGCATCAGAACTGCGAAAATTTGGAGTTTCTCAAGCGTTTCTTACATCAAAACTGCCATATCTCGCGAACGGATTGACCAATCCGCAAAGTGTCTGTTGCATCTGAAAATAGAAACTAGCCCCATTACAACGGTATGAGTAGTTATCCCCTAGGCCGTTCTAGTTATTCGTTTCGAGCATTAGAACTGCGAAAATTTGGAGTATCACAAGCGTTTCTTACCTCAAAACTGCCATATCTCGCGAACGGATTGACCAATCCGAAAAGTTTCTGTTGCATCTGAAAGTAGAAACTAGCCCCATTACAACGGTATGAGTAGTTTTCCCCTAGGCCGTTCTAGTTATTTGTTTCGAGCATCAGAACTGCGATAATTTGGAGTTACTCAAGCGTTTCTTACTTCTAATCTGCCATATCTCGCGAACGGATTGACCAATCCGCAAAGTTTCTGTTGCATCTGAAAGTAGAAACTAGACCCATTACATCGGTATGAGTAGTTTTCCCCTAGACCGTTCTAGATATTCGTTTCGAGCATCAGAACTGCGAAAATTTGGAGTTTCTCAAGCGTTTCTTACCTCAAAACTGCCATATCTCGCGAACGGATTGACCAATCCGCAAAGTTTCTGTTGCATCTGAAAGTAGAAACTCGCCCCATTACAACGGTATAAGTAGTTATCCCCTAGGCCGTTCTAGTTATTCGTTTCGAGCATCAGAACTGCGAAAATTTGGAGTATCTCAAGCGTTTCTTACTTCAAAACTGCCATATCTCGCGAACGGATTGACCAATCCGAAAAGTATCTGTTGCATCCGAAAGTAGAAACTAGCCCCATTACAACGGTATGAGTAGTTTTCCCCTAGACCGTTCTAGTTATTGGTTTCGAGCATCAGAACTGCGAAAATTTGGAGTTTCTCAAGCGTTTCTTACATCAAAACTGCCATATCTCACGAACGGATTGACCAATCCGCAAAGTGTCTGTTGCATCTGAAAATAGAAACTAGCCCCATTACAACGGTATGAGTAGTTTTCCCCTAGACCGTTCTAGTTATTCGTTTCGAGCATCAGAACTGCGAAAATTTGGAGTTTCTCAAGCGTTTCTTACCTCAAAACTGCCATATCTCGCGAACGGATTGACCAATACGCAAAGTTTCTGTTGCATCTGAAAGTAGAAACTCGCCCCATTACAACGGTATGAGTAGTTTTCCCCTAGGCCGTTCTAGTTATTTGTTTCGAGCATCAGAACTGCGAAAATTTGGAGTTTCTCAAGCGTTTCTTACTTCAAAACTGCCATATCTCGCGAACGGATTGACCAATCCGAAAAGTTTCTGTTGCATCTGAAAGTAGAAACTAGCCCCATTACAACGGTATGAGTAGTTTTCCCCTAGGCCGTTCTAGTTATTTGTTTCGAGCATCAGAACTGCGATAATTTGGAGTTTCTCAAGCGTTTCTTACTTCTAATCTGCCATATCTCGCGAACGGATTGACCAATCCGAAAAGTTTCTGTTGCATCTGATAGTAGAAACTAGCCCCATTACAACGGTGTGAGTAGTTTTCCCCTAGACCGTTCTAGTTATTCGTTTCGAGCATCAGAACTGCGAAAATTTGGAGTTTCTCAAGCGTTTCTTACCTCAAAACTGCCATATCTCGCGAACGGATTGACCAATCCGCAAAGTTTCTGTTGCATCTGAAAGTAGAAACTCGCCCCATTACAAAGGTATGAGTAGTTTTCCCCTAGGCCGTTCTAGTTATTCGTTTCGAGCATCAGAACTGCGAAAACTTTGAGTTTCTCAAGCGTTTCTTACCTCAAAACTGCCATATCTCGCGAACGGATTGACCAATCCGCAAAGTTTCTGTTGCATCTGAAAGTAGAAACTAGCCCCATTACATCGGTATGAGTAGTTTTCCCCTAGACCGTTCTAGATATTCGTTTCGAGCATCAGAACTGCGAAAATTTGGAGTTTCTCAAGCGTTTCTTACCTCAAAACTGCCATATCTCGCGAACGGATTGACCAATCCGCAAAGTTTCTGTTGCATCTGAAAGTAGAAACTCGCCCCATTACAACGGTATAAGTAGTTATCCCCTAGGCCGTTCTAGTTATTCGTTTCGAGCATCAGAACTGCGAAAATTTGGAGTATCTCAAGCGTTTCTTACTTCAAAACTGCCATATCTCGCGAACGGATTGACCAATCCGAAAAGTATCTGTTGCATCCGAAAGTAGAAACTAGCCCCATTACAACGGTATGAGTAGTTTTCCCCTAGACCGTTCTAGTTATTGGTTTCGAGCATCAGAACTGCGAAAATTTGGAGTTTCTCAAGCGTTTCTTACATCAAAACTGCCATATCTCACGAACGGATTGACCAATCCGCAAAGTGTCTGTTGCATCTGAAAATAGAAACTAGCCCCATTACAACGGTATGAGTAGTTTTCCCCTAGACCGTTCTAGTTATTCGTTTCGAGCATCAGAACTGCGAAAATTTGGAGTTTCTCAAGCGTTTCTTACCTCAAAACTGCCATATCTCGCGAACGGATTGACCAATACGCAAAGTTTCTGTTGCATCTGAAAGTAGAAACTCGCCCCATTACAACGGTATGAGTAGTTTTCCCCTAGGCCGTTCTAGTTATTTGTTTCGAGCATCAGAACTGCGAAAATTTGGAGTTTCTCAAGCGTTTCTTACTTCAAAACTGCCATATCTCGCGAACGGATTGACCAATCCGAAAAGTTTCTGTTGCATCTGAAAGTAGAAACTAGCCCCATTACAACGGTATGAGTAGTTTTCCCCTAGGCCGTTCTAGTTATTTGTTTCGAGCATCAGAACTGCGATAATTTGGAGTTTCTCAAGCGTTTCTTACTTCTAATCTGCCATATCTCGCGAACGGATTGACCAATCCGAAAAGTTTCTGTTGCATCTGATAGTAGAAACTAGCCCCATTACAACGGTGTGAGTAGTTTTCCCCTAGACCGTTCTAGTTATTCGTTTCGAGCATCAGAACTGCGAAAATTTGGAGTTTCTCAAGCGTTTCTTACCTCAAAACTGCCATATCTCGCGAACGGATTGACCAATCCGCAATGTTTCTGTTGCATCTGAAAGTAGAAACTCGCCCCATTACAAAGGTATGAGTAGTTTTCCCCTAGGCCGTTCTAGTTATTCGTTTCGAGCATCAGAACTGCGAAAACTTTGAGTTTCTCAAGCGTTTCTTACCTCAAAACTGCCATATCTCGCGAACGGATTGACCAATCCGCAAAGTTTCTGTTGCATCTGAAAGTAGAAACTAGCCCCATTACATCGGTATGAGTAGTTTTCCCCTAGACCGTTCTAGATATTCGTTTCGAGCATCAGAACTGCGAAAATTTGGAGTTTCTCAAGCGTTTCTTACCTCAAAACTGCCATATCTCGCGAACGGATTGACCAATCCGCAAAGTTTCTGTTGCATCTGAAAGTAGAAACTCGCCCCATTACAACGGTATAAGTAGTTTTCCCCTAGACCGTTCTAGTTATTCGTTTCGAGCATCAGAACTGCGAAAATTTGGAGTATCTCAAGCGTTTCTTACTTCAAAACTGCCATATCTCGCGAACGGATTGACCAATCCGAAAAGTATCTGTTGCATCCGAAAGTAGAAACTAGCCCCATTACAACGGTATGAGTAGTTTTCCCCTAGACCGTTCTAGTTATTGGTTTCGAGCATCAGAACTGCGAAAATTTGGAGTTTCTCAAGCGTTTCTTACATCAAAACTGCCATATCTCGCGAACGGATTGACCAATCCGCAAAGTGTCTGTTGCATCTGAAAATAGAAACTAGCCCCATTACAACGGTATGAGTAGTTTTCCCCTAGACCGTTCTAGTTATTCGTTTCGAGCATCAGAACTGCGAAAATTTGGAGTTTCTCAAGCGTTTCTTACCTCAAAACTGCCATATCTCGCGAACGGATTGATCAATGCGCAAAGTTTCTGTTGCATCTGAAAGTAGAAACTCGCCCCATTACAACGGTATGAGTAGTTTTCCCCTAGGCCGTTCTAGTTATTTGTTTCGAGCATCAGAACTGCGATAATTTGGAGTTTCTCAAGCGTTTCTTACTTCTAATCTGCCATATCTCGCGAACGGATTGACCAATCCGAAAAGTTTCTGTTGCATCTGATAGTAGAAACTAGCCCCATTACAACGGTGTGAGTAGTTTTCCCCTAGACCGTTCTAGTTATTCGTTTCGAGCATCAGAACTGCGAAAATTTGGAGTTTCTCAAGCGTTTCTTACCTCAAAACGGCCATATCTCGCGAACGGATTGACCAATCCGCAAAGTTTCTGTTGCATCTGAAAGTAGAAACTCGCCCCATTACAAACGTATGAGTAGTTTTCCCCTAGGCCGTTCTAGTTATTCGTTTCGAGCATCAGAACTGCGAAAACTTTGAGTTTCTCAAGCGTTTCTTACCTCAAAACTGCCATATCTCGCGAACGGATTGACCAATCCGCAAAGTTTCTCTTGCATCTGAAAGTAGAAACTCGCCCCTTTACAACGGTATGAGTAGTTTTCCCCTAGGCCGTTCTAGTTATTCGTTTCGAGCATCAGAACTGCGAAAATTTGGAGTTTCTCAAGCGTTTCTTACTTCAAAACTGCCATATCTCGCGAACGGATTGACCAATCCGCAAAGTTTCTGTTGCATCTGAAAGTAGAAACTCGCCCCATTACAACGGTATAAGTAGTTATCCCCTAGGCCGTTCTAGTTATTCGTTTCGAGCATTAGAACTGCGAAAATTTGGAGTATCACAAGCGTTTCTTACCTCAAAACTGCCATATCTCGCGAACGGATTGACCAATCCGCAAAGTTTCTGTTGCATCTGAAAGTAGAAACTAGCCCCATTACAACGGTATGAGTAGTTTTCCCCTAGACCGTTCTAGTTATTCGTTTCGGGCATCAGAACTGCGAAAACTTTGAGTTTCTCAAGCGTTTCTTACCTCAAAACTGCCATATCTCGCGAACGGATTGACCAATTCGCAAAGTTTCTGTTGCATCTGAAAGTAGAAACTCGCCCCATTACAACGGTATGAGTAGTTTTCCCCTAGGCCGTTCTAGTTATTCGTTTCGAGCATCAGAACTGCGAAAATTTGGAGTTTCTCAAGCGTTTCTTACCTCAAAACTGCCATATCTCGCGAACGGATTGACCAATCCGCAAAGTTTCTGTTGCATCTGAAAGTAGAAACTAGCCCCATTACAACGGTATGAGTAGTTTTCCCCTAGACCGTTCTAGTTATTCGTTTCGAGCATCAGAACTGCGAAAATTTGGAGTTTCTCAAGCGTTTCTTACCCCAAAACTGCCATATCTCGCGAACGGATTGACCAATCCGAAAAGTTTCTGTTGCATCTGAAAGTAGAAACTAGCCCCATTACAACGGTATGAGTAGTTTTCCCCTAGGCCGTTCTAGTTATTTGTTTCGAGCATCAGAACTGCGATAATTTGGAGTTTCTCAAGCGTTTCTTACTTCTAATCTGCCATATCTCGCGAACGGATTGACCAATCCGAAAAGTTTCTGTTGCATCTGATAGTAGAAACTAGCCCCATTACAACGGTGTGAGTAGTTTTCCCCTAGACCGTTCTAGTTATTCGTTTCGAGCATCAGAACTGCGAAAATTTGGAGTTTCTCAAGCGTTTCTTACCTCAAAACTGCCATATCTCGCGAACGGATTGACCAATCCGCAAAGTTTCTGTTGCATCTGAAAGTAGAAACTCGCCCCATTACAAACGTATGAGTAGTTTTCCCCTAGGCCGTTCTAGTTATTCGTTTCGAGCATCAGAACTGCGAAAACTTTGAGTTTCTCAAGCGTTTCTTACCTCAAAACTGCCATATCTCGCGAACGGATTGACCAATCCGCAAAGTTTCTCTTGCATCTGAAAGTAGAAACTCGCCCCTTTACAACGGTATGAGTAGTTTTCCCCTAGGCCGTTCTAGTTATTCGTTTCGAGCATCAGAACTGCCAAAATTTTGAGTTTCTCAAGCGTTTCTTACACCAAAACTGCCATATCTCGCGAACGGATTGACCGATCCGCAAAATTTCTCTTGCATCTGAAAGTAGAAACTCGCCACATTACAACGGTATGAGTAGTTTTCCCCTAGGCCGTTCTAGTTATTCGTTTCGAGCCTCAGAACTGCGAAAATTTGGAGTTTCTCAAGCGTTTCTTACTTCAAAACTGCCATATCTCGCGAACGGATTGACCAATCCGCAAAGTTTCTGTTGCATCTGAAAGTAGAAACTCGCCCCATTACAACGGTATAAGTAGTTATCCCCTAGGCCGTTCTAGTTATTCGTTTCGAGCATTAGAACTGCGAAAATTTGGAGTATCACAAGCGTTTCTTACCTCAAAACTGCCATATCTCGCGAACGGATTGACCAATCCGAAAAGTTTCTGTTGCATCTGAAAGTAGAAACTAGCCCCATTACAACGGTATGAGTAGTTTTCCCCTAGACCGTTCTAGTTATTCGTTTCGAGCATCAGAACTGCGAAAATTTGGAGTTTCTCAAGCGTTTCTTACATCAAAACTGCCATATCTCGCGAACGGATTGACCAATCCGCAAAGTTTCTGTTGCATCTGAAAGTAGAAACTAGCCCCATTACAACGGTATGAGTAGTTTTCCCCTAGACCGTTCTAGTTATTCGTTTCGGGCATCAGAACTGCGAAAACTTTGAGTTTCTCAAGCGTTTCTTACCTCAAAACTGCCATATCTCGCGAACGGATTGACCAATCCGCAAAGTTTCTGTTGCATCTGAAAGTAGAAACTAGCCCCATTACAACGGTATGAATAGTTTTCCCCTAGACCGTTCTAGTTATTCGTTTCGAGCATCAGAACTGCGAAAATTTGGAGTTTCTCAAGCGTTTCTTACCTCAAAACTGCCATATCTCGCGAACGGATTGACCAATTCGCAAAGTTTCTGTTGCATCTGAAAGTAGAAACTCGCCCCATTACAAC
The DNA here is from genome assembly GCF_051014685.1 of Ptiloglossa arizonensis. Taxonomy (NCBI): domain Eukaryota; kingdom Metazoa; phylum Arthropoda; class Insecta; order Hymenoptera; family Colletidae; genus Ptiloglossa; species Ptiloglossa arizonensis. The sequence goes on along the minus strand of NW_027479150.1, from coordinate 97,766 downwards.
GGTATGAGTAGTTTTCCCCTAGGCCGTTCTAGTTATTCGTTTCGAGCATCAGAACTGCGAAAATTTGGAGTTTCTCAAGCGTTTCTTACCTCAAAACTGCCATATCTCGCGAACGGATTGACCAATCCGCAAAGTTTCTGTTGCATCTGAAAGTAGAAACTAGCCCCATTACAACGGTATGAGTAGTTTTCCCCTAGACCGTTCTAGTTATTCGTTTCGAGCATCAGAACTGCGAAAATTTGGAGTTTCTCAAGCGTTTCTTACCCCAAAACTGCCATATCTCGCGAACGGATTGACCAATCCGAAAAGTTTCTGTTGCATCTGAAAGTAGAAACTAGCCCCATTACAACGGTATGAGTAGTTTTCCCCTAGACCGTTCTAGTTATTCGTTTCGAGCATCAGAACTGCGAAAATTTGGAGTTTCTCAAGCGTTTCTTACCCCAAAACTGCCATATCTCGCGAACGGATTGACCAATCCGAAAAGTTTCTGTTGCATCTGAAAGTAGAAACTAGCCCCATTACAACGGTATGAGTAGTTTTCCCCTAGGCCGTTCTAGTTATTTGTTTCGAGCATCAGAACTGCGATAATTTGGAGTTTCTCAAGCGTTTCTTACTTCTAATCTGCCATATCTCGCGAACGGATTGACCAATCCGAAAAGTTTCTGTTGCATCTGATAGTAGAAACTAGCCCCATTACAACGGTGTGAGTAGTTTTCCCCTAGACCGTTCTAGTTATTCGTTTCGAGCATCAGAACTGCGAAAATTTGGAGTTTCTCAAGCGTTTCTTACCTCAAAACTGCCATATCTCGCGAACGGATTGACCAATCCGCAAAGTTTCTGTTGCATCTGAAAGTAGAAACTCGCCCCATTACAAAGGTATGAGTAGTTTTCCCCTAGGCCGTTCTAGTTATTCGTTTCGAGCATCAGAACTGCGAAAACTTTGAGTTTCTCAAGCGTTTCTTACCTCAAAACTGCCATATCTCGCGAACGGATTGACCAATCCGCAAAGTTTCTGTTGCATCTGAAAGTAGAAACTAGCCCCATTACAACGGTATGAATAGTTTTCCCCTAGACCGTTCTAGTTATTCGTTTCGAGCATCAGAGCTGCGAAAATTTGGAGTTTCTCAAGCGTTTCTTACCTCAAAACTGCCATATCTCGCGAACGGATTGACCAATCCGCAAAGTTTCTGTTGCATCTGAAAGTAGAAACTAGCCCCATTACAACGGTATGAGTAGTTTTCCCCTAGACCGTTCTAGTTATTCGTTTCGAGCATCAGAACTGCGAAAATTTGGAGTTTCTCAAGCGTTTCTTACCCCAAAACTGCCATATCTCGCGAACGGATTGACCAATCCGAAAAGTTTCTGTTGCATCTGAAAGTAGAAACTAGCCCCATTACAACGGTATGAGTAGTTTTCCCCTAGACCGTTCTAGTTATTCGTTTCGAGCATCAGAACTGCGAAAATTTGGAGTTTCTCAAGCGTTTCTTACCTCAAAACTGCCATATCTCGCGAACGGATTGACCAATCCGCAAAGTTTCTGTTGCACCTGAAAGTAGAAACTCGCCCCATTACAACGGTATAAGTAGTTATCCCCTAGGCCGTTCTAGTTATTCGTTTCGAGCATTAGAACTGCGAAAATTTGGAGTATCTCAAGCGTTTCTTACTTCAAAACTGCCATATCTCGCGAACGGATTGACCAATCCGAAAAGTATCTGTTGCATCCGAAAGTAGAAACTAGCCCCATTACAACGGTATGAGTAGTTTTCCCCTAGACCGTTCTAGTTATTGGTTTCGAGCATCAGAACTGCGAAAATTTGGAGTTTCTCAAGCGTTTCTTACCTCAAAACTGCCATATCTCGCGAACAGATTGACCAATCCGCAAAGTTTCTGTTGCATCTGAAAGTAGAAACTAGCCCCATTACAACGGTATGAGTAGTTTTCCCCTAGACCGTTCTAGTTATTCGTTTCGAGCATCAGAACTGCGAAAATTTGGAGTTTCTCAAGCGTTTCTTACCTCAAAACTGCCATATCTCGCGAACGGATTGACCAATCCGCAAAGTTTCTGTTGCATCTGAAAGTAGAAACTAGCCCCATTACAACGGTATCAGTAGTTTTCCCCTAGACCGTTCTAGTTATTCGTTTCGAGCATCAGAACTGCGAAAATTTTGAGTTTCTCAAGCGTTTCTTACCTCAAAACTGCCATATCTCGCGAACGGATTGACCAATCCGAAAAGAATCTGTTGCATCCGAAAGTAGAAACTAGCCCCATTACAACGGTATGAGTAGTTTTCCCCTAGACCGTTCTAGTTATTGGTTTCGAGCATCAGAACTGCGAAAATTTGGAGTTTCTCAAGCGTTTCTTACCTCAAAACTGCCATATCTCGCGAACGGATTGACCAATCCGCAAAGTTTCTGTTGCATCTGAAAGTAGAAACTCGCCCCATTACAAACGTATGAGTAGTTTTCCCCTAGGCCGTTCTAGTTATTCGTTTCGAGCATCAGAACTGCGAAAACTTTGAGTTTCTCAAGCGTTTCTTACCTCAAAACTGCCATATCTCGCGAACGGATTGACCAATCCGCAAAGTTTCTGTTGCATCTGAAAGTAGAAACTAGCCCCATTACATCGGTATGAGTAGTTTTCCCCTAGACCGTTCTAGATATTCGTTTCGAGCATCAGAACTGCGAAAATTTGGAGTTTCTCAAGCGTTTCTTACCTCAAAACTGCCATATCTCGCGAACGGATTGACCAATCCGCAAAGTTTCTGTTGCATCTGAAAGTAGAAACTCGCCCCATTACAACGGTATAAGTAGTTTTCCCCTAGACCGTTCTAGTTATTCGTTTCGAGCATCAGAACTGCGAAAATTTGGAGTATCTCAAGCGTTTCTTACTTCAAAACTGCCATATCTCGCGAACGGATTGACCAATCCGAAAAGTATCTGTTGCATCCGAAAGTAGAAACTAGCCCCATTACAACGGTATGAGTAGTTTTCCCCTAGACCGTTCTAGTTATTCGTTTCGTGCATCAGAACTGCGAAAATTTGGAGTTTCTCAAGCGTTTCTTACCTCAAAACTGCCATATCTCGCGAACGGATTGACCAATCCGCAAAGTTTCTGTTGCATCTGAAAGTAGAAACTAGCCCCATTACAACGGTGTGAGTAGTTTTCCTCTAGACCGTTCTAGTTATTCGTTTCGAGCATCAGAACTGCGAAAACTTTGAGTTTCTCAAGCGTTTCTTACCTCAAAACTGCCATATCTCGCGAACGGATTGACCAATCCGCAAAGTTTCTGTTGCATCTGAAAGTAGAAACTAGCCCCATTACAACGGTATGAATAGTTTTCCCCTAGACCGTTCTAGTTATTCGTTTCGAGCATCAGAGCTGCGAAAATTTGGAGTTTCTCAAGCGTTTCTTACCTCAAAACTGCCATATCTCGCGAACGGATTGACCAATCCGCAAAGTTTCTGTTGCATCTGAAAGTAGAAACTCGCCCCATTACAAAGGTATGAGTAGTTTTCCCCTAGGCCGTTCTAGTTATTCGTTTCGAGCATCAGAACTGCGAAAACTTTGAGTTTCTCAAGCGTTTCTTACCTCAAAACTGCCATATCTCGCGAACGGATTGACCAATCCGCAAAGTTTCTGTTGCATCTGAAAGTAGAAACTAGCCCCATTACAACGGTATGAATAGTTTTCCCCTAGACCGTTCTAGTTATTCGTTTCGAGCATCAGAGCTGCGAAAATTTGGAGTTTCTCAAGCGTTTCTTACCTCAAAACTGCCATATCTCGCGAACGGATTGACCAATCCGCAAAGTTTCTGTTGCATCTGAAAGTAGAAACTAGCCCCATTACAACGGTATGAGTAGTTTTCCCCTAGACCGTTCTAGTTATTCGTTTCGAGCATCAGAACTGCGAAAATTTGGAGTTTCTCAAGCGTTTCTTACCCCAAAACTGCCATATCTCGCGAACGGATTGACCAATCCGAAAAGTTTCTGTTGCATCTGAAAGTAGAAACTAGCCCCATTACAACGGTATGAGTAGTTTTCCCCTAGACCGTTCTAGTTATTCGTTTCGAGCATCAGAACTGCGAAAATTTGGAGTTTCTCAAGCGTTTCTTACCTCAAAACTGCCATATCTCGCGAACGGATTGACCAATCCGCAAAGTTTCTGTTGCACCTGAAAGTAGAAACTCGCCCCATTACAACGGTATAAGTAGTTATCCCCTAGGCCGTTCTAGTTATTCGTTTCGAGCATTAGAACTGCGAAAATTTGGAGTATCTCAAGCGTTTCTTACTTCAAAACTGCCATATCTCGCGAACGGATTGACCAATCCGAAAAGTATCTGTTGCATCCGAAAGTAGAAACTAGCCCCATTACAACGGTATGAGTAGTTTTCCCCTAGACCGTTCTAGTTATTGGTTTCGAGCATCAGAACTGCGAAAATTTGGAGTTTCTCAAGCGTTTCTTACCTCAAAACTGCCATATCTCGCGAACGGATTGACCAATCCGCAAAGTTTCTGTTGCATCTGAAAGTAGAAACTAGCCCCATTACAACGGTATGAGTAGTTTTCCCCTAGACCGTTCTAGTTATTCGTTTCGAGCATCAGAACTGCGAAAATTTGGAGTTTCTCAAGCGTTTCTTACCTCAAAACTGCCATATCTCGCGAACGGATTGACCAATCCGCAAAGTTTCTGTTGCATCTGAAAGTAGAAACTAGCCCCATTACAACGGTATCAGTAGTTTTCCCCTAGACCGTTCTAGTTATTCGTTTCGAGCATCAGAACTGCGAAAATTTTGAGTTTCTCAAGCGTTTCTTACCTCAAAACTGCCATATCTCGCGAACGGATTGACCAATCCGAAAAGTATCTGTTGCATCCGAAAGTAGAAACTAGCCCCATTACAACGGTATGAGTAGTTTTCCCCTAGACCGTTCTAGTTATTGGTTTCGAGCATCAGAACTGCGAAAATTTGGAGTTTCTCAAGCGTTTCTTACCTCAAAACTGCCATATCTCGCGAACGGATTGACCAATCCGCAAAGTTTCTGTTGCATCTGAAAGTAGAAACTCGCCCCATTACAAACGTATGAGTAGTTTTCCCCTAGGCCGTTCTAGTTATTCGTTTCGAGCATCAGAACTGCGAAAACTTTGAGTTTCTCAAGCGTTTCTTACCTCAAAACTGCCATATCTCGCGAACGGATTGACCAATCCGCAAAGTTTCTGTTGCATCTGAAAGTAGAAACTAGCCCCATTACATCGGTATGAGTAGTTTTCCCCTAGACCGTTCTAGATATTCGTTTCGAGCATCAGAACTGCGAAAATTTGGAGTTTCTCAAGCGTTTCTTACCTCAAAACTGCCATATCTCGCGAACGGATTGACCAATCCGCAAAGTTTCTGTTGCATCTGAAAGTAGAAACTCGCCCCATTACAACGGTATAAGTAGTTTTCCCCTAGACCGTTCTAGTTATTCGTTTCGAGCATCAGAACTGCGAAAATTTGGAGTATCTCAAGCGTTTCTTACTTCAAAACTGCCATATCTCGCGAACGGATTGACCAATCCGAAAAGTATCTGTTGCATCCGAAAGTAGAAACTAGCCCCATTACAACGGTATGAGTAGTTTTCCCCTAGACCGTTCTAGTTATTCGTTTCGAGCATCAGAACTGCGAAAATTTGGAGTTTCTCAAGCGTTTCTTACCTCAAAACTGCCATATCTCGCGAACGGATTGACCAATCCGCAAAGTTTCTGTTGCATCTGAAAGTAGAAACTAGCCCCATTACAACGGTGTGAGTAGTTTTCCTCTAGACCGTTCTAGTTATTCGTTTCGAGCATCAGAACTGCGAAAACTTTGAGTTTCTCAAGCGTTTCTTACCTCAAAACTGCCATATCTCGCGAACGGATTGACCAATCCGCAAAGTTTCTGTTGCATCTGAAAGTAGAAACTAGCCCCATTACAACGGTATGAATAGTTTTCCCCTAGACCGTTCTAGTTATTCGTTTCGAGCATCAGAGCTGCGAAAATTTGGAGTTTCTCAAGCGTTTCTTACCTCAAAACTGCCATATCTCGCGAACGGATTGACCAATCCGCAAAGTTTCTGTTGCATCTGAAAGTAGAAACTAGCCCCATTACAACGGTATGAGTAGTTTTCCCCTAGACCGTTCTAGTTATTCGTTTCGAGCATCAGAACTGCGAAAATTTGGAGTTTCTCAAGCGTTTCTTACCCCAAAACTGCCATATCTCGCGAACGGATTGACCAATCCGAAAAGTTTCTGTTGCATCTGAAAGTAGAAACTAGCCCCATTACAACGGTATAAGTAGTTATCCCCTAGGCCGTTCTAGTTATTCGTTTCGAGCATTAGAACTGCGAAAATTTGGAGTATCTCAAGCGTTTCTTACTTCAAAACTGCCATATCTCGCGAACGGATTGAACAATCCGAAAAGTATCTGTTGCATCCGAAAGTAGAAACTAGCCCCATTACAACGGTATGAGTAGTTTTCCCCTAGACCGTTCTAGTTATTGGTTTCGAGCATCAGAACTGCGAAAATTTGGAGTTTCTCAAGCGTTTCTTACCTCAAAACTGCCATATCTCGCGAACGGATTGACCAATCCGCAAAGTTTCTGTTGCATCTGAAAGTAGAAACTAGCCCCATTACAACGGTATGAGTAGTTTTCCCCTAGACCGTTCTAGTTATTCGTTTCGAGCATCAGAACTGCGAAAATTTGGAGTTTCTCAAGCGTTTCTTACCTCAAAACTGCCATATCTCGCGAACGGATTGACCAATCCGCAAAGTTTCTGTTGCATCTGAAAGTAGAAACTAGCCCCATTACAACGGTATCAGTAGTTTTCCCCTAGACCGTTCTAGTTATTCGTTTCGAGCATCAGAACTGCGAAAATTTTGAGTTTCTCAAGCGTTTCTTACCTCAAAACTGCCATATCTCGCGAACGGATTGACCAATCCGAAAAGTATCTGTTGCATCCGAAAGTAGAAACTAGCCCCATTACAACGGTATGAGTAGTTTTCCCCTAGACCGTTCTAGTTATTGGTTTCGAGCATCAGAACTGCGAAAATTTGGAGTTTCTCAAGCGTTTCTTACCTCAAAACTGCCATATCTCGCGAACGGATTGACCAATCCGCAAAGTTTCTGTTGCATCTGAAAGTAGAAACTCGCCCCATTACAAACGTATGAGTAGTTTTCCCCTAGGCCGTTCTAGTTATTCGTTTCGAGCATCAGAACTGCGAAAACTTTGAGTTTCTCAAGCGTTTCTTACCTCAAAACTGCCATATCTCGCGAACGGATTGACCAATCCGCAAAGTTTCTGTTGCATCTGAAAGTAGAAACTAGCCCCATTACATCGGTATGAGTAGTTTTCCCCTAGACCGTTCTAGATATTCGTTTCGAGCATCAGAACTGCGAAAATTTGGAGTTTCTCAAGCGTTTCTTACCTCAAAACTGCCATATCTCGCGAACGGATTGACCAATCCGCAAAGTTTCTGTTGCATCTGAAAGTAGAAACTCGCCCCATTACAACGGTATAAGTAGTTTTCCCCTAGACCGTTCTAGTTATTCGTTTCGAGCATCAGAACTGCGAAAATTTGGAGTATCTCAAGCGTTTCTTACTTCAAAACTGCCATATCTCGCGAACGGATTGACCAATCCGAAAAGTATCTGTTGCATCCGAAAGTAGAAACTAGCCCCATTACAACGGTATGAGTAGTTTTCCCCTAGACCGTTCTAGTTATTCGTTTCGAGCATCAGAACTGCGAAAATTTGGAGTTTCTCAAGCGTTTCTTACCTCAAAACTGCCATATCTCGCGAACGGATTGACCAATCCGCAAAGTTTCTGTTGCATCTGAAAGTAGAAACTAGCCCCATTACAACGGTGTGAGTAGTTTTCCTCTAGACCGTTCTAGTTATTCGTTTCGAGCATCAGAACTGCGAAAACTTTGAGTTTCTCAAGCGTTTCTTACCTCAAAACTGCCATATCTCGCGAACGGATTGACCAATCCGCAAAGTTTCTGTTGCATCTGAAAGTAGAAACTAGCCCCATTACAACGGTATGAATAGTTTTCCCCTAGACCGTTCTAGTTATTCGTTTCGAGCATCAGAGCTGCGAAAATTTGGAGTTTCTCAAGCGTTTCTTACCTCAAAACTGCCATATCTCGCGAACGGATTGACCAATCCGCAAAGTTTCTGTTGCATCTGAAAGTAGAAACTAGCCCCATTACAACGGTATGAGTAGTTTTCCCCTAGACCGTTCTAGTTATTCGTTTCGAGCATCAGAACTGCGAAAATTTGGAGTTTCTCAAGCGTTTCTTACCCCAAAACTGCCATATCTCGCGAACGGATTGACCAATCCGAAAAGTTTCTGTTGCATCTGAAAGTAGAAACTAGCCCCATTACAACGGTATGAGTAGTTTTCCCCTAGACCGTTCTAGTTATTCGTTTCGAGCATCAGAACTGCGAAAATTTGGAGTTTCTCAAGCGTTTCTTACCTCAAAACTGCCATATCTCGCGAACGGATTGACCAATCCGCAAAGTTTCTGTTGCTCCTGAAAGTAGAAACTCGCCCCATTACAAAGGTATGAGTAGTTTTCCCCTAGGCCGTTCTAGTTATTCGTTTCGAGCATCAGAACTGCGAAAACTTTGAGTTTCTCAAGCGTTTCTTACCTCAAAACTGCCATATCTCGCGAACGGATTGACCAATCCGCAAAGTTTCTGTTGCATCTGAAAGTAGAAACTCGCCCCATTACAACGGTATAAGTAGTTTTCCCCTAGACCGTTCTAGTTATTCGTTTCGAGCATCAGAACTGCGAAAATTTGGAGTATCTCAAGCGTTTCTTACTTCAAAACTGCCATATCTCGCGAACGGATTGACCAATCCGAAAAGTATCTGTTGCATCCGAAAGTAGAAACTAGCCCCATTACAACGGTATGAGTAGTTTTCCCCTAGACCGTTCTAGTTATTCGTTTCGAGCATCAGAACTGCGAAAATTTGGAGTTTCTCAAGCGTTTCTTACCTCAAAACTGCCATATCTCGCGAACGGATTGACCAATCCGCAAAGTTTCTGTTGCATCTGAAAGTAGAAACTAGCCCCATTACAACGGTGTGAGTAGTTTTCCTCTAGACCGTTCTAGTTATTCGTTTCGAGCATCAGAACTGCGAAAATTTGGAGTTTCTCAAGCGTTTCTTACCTCAAAACTGCCATATCTCGCGAACGGATTGACCAATCCGCAAAGTTTCTGTTGCATCTGAAAGTAGAAACTCGCCCCATTACAAAGGTATGAGTAGTTTTCCCCTAGGCCGTTCTAGTTATTCGTTTCGAGCATCAGAACTGCGAAAACTTTGAGTTTCTCAAGCGTTTCTTACCTCAAAACTGCCATATCTCGCGAACGGATTGACCAATCCGCAAAGTTTCTGTTGCATCTGAAAGTAGAAACTAGCCCCATTACAACGGTATGAATAGTTTTCCCCTAGACCGTTCTAGTTATTCGTTTCGAGCATCAGAGCTGCGAAAATTTGGAGTTTCTCAAGCGTTTCTTACCTCAAAACTGCCATATCTCGCGAACGGATTGACCAATCCGCAAAGTTTCTGTTGCATCTGAAAGTAGAAACTAGCCCCATTACAACGGTATGAGTAGTTTTCCCCTAGACCGTTCTAGTTATTCGTTTCGAGCATCAGAACTGCGAAAATTTGGAGTTTCTCAAGCGTTTCTTACCCCAAAACTGCCATATCTCGCGAACGGATTGACCAATCCGAAAAGTTTCTGTTGCATCTGAAAGTAGAAACTAGCCCCATTACAACGGTATGAGTAGTTTTCCCCTAGACCGTTCTAGTTATTCGTTTCGAGCATCAGAACTGCGAAAATTTGGAGTTTCTCAAGCGTTTCTTACCTCAAAACTGCCATATCTCGCGAACGGATTGACCAATCCGCAAAGTTTCTGTTGCACCTGAAAGTAGAAACTCGCCCCATTACAACGGTATAAGTAGTTATCCCCTAGGCCGTTCTAGTTATTCGTTTCGAGCATTAGAACTGCGAAAATTTGGAGTATCTCAAGCGTTTCTTACTTCAAAACTGCCATATCTCGCGAACGGATTGACCAATCCGAAAAGTATCTGTTGCATCCGAAAGTAGAAACTAGCCCCATTACAACGGTATGAGTAGTTTTCCCCTAGACCGTTCTAGTTATTGGTTTCGAGCATCAGAACTGCGAAAATTTGGAGTTTCTCAAGCGTTTCTTACCTCAAAACTGCCATATCTCGCGAACGGATTGACCAATCCGCAAAGTTTCTGTTGCATCTGAAAGTAGAAACTAGCCCCATTACAACGGTATGAGTAGTTTTCCCCTAGACCGTTCTAGTTATTCGTTTCGAGCATCAGAACTGCGAAAATTTGGAGTTTCTCAAGCGTTTCTTACCTCAAAACTGCCATATCTCGCGAACGGATTGACCAATCCGCAAAGTTTCTGTTGCATCTGAAAGTAGAAACTAGCCCCATTACAACGGTATCAGTAGTTTTCCCCTAGACCGTTCTAGTTATTCGTTTCGAGCATCAGAACTGCGAAAATTTTGAGTTTCTCAAGCGTTTCTTACCTCAAAACTGCCATATCTCGCGAACGGATTGACCAATCCGAAAAGTATCTGTTGCATCCGAAAGTAGAAACTAGCCCCATTACAACGGTATGAGTAGTTTTCCCCTAGACCGTTCTAGTTATTGGTTTCGAGCATCAGAACTGCGAAAATTTGGAGTTTCTCAAGCGTTTCTTACCTCAAAACTGCCATATCTCGCGAACGGATTGACCAATCCGCAAAGTTTCTGTTGCATCTGAAAGTAGAAACTCGCCCCATTACAAACGTATGAGTAGTTTTCCCCTAGGCCGTTCTAGTTATTCGTTTCGAGCATCAGAACTGCGAAAACTTTGAGTTTCTCAAGCGTTTCTTACCTCAAAACTGCCATATCTCGCGAACGGATTGACCAATCCGCAAAGTTTCTGTTGCATCTGAAAGTAGAAACTAGCCCCATTACATCGGTATGAGTAGTTTTCCCCTAGACCGTTCTAGATATTCGTTTCGAGCATCAGAACTGCGAAAATTTGGAGTTTCTCAAGCGTTTCTTACCTCAAAACTGCCATATCTCGCGAACGGATTGACCAATCCGCAAAGTTTCTGTTGCATCTGAAAGTAGAAACTCGCCCCATTACAACGGTATAAGTAGTTTTCCCCTAGACCGTTCTAGTTATTCGTTTCGAGCATCAGAACTGCGAAAATTTGGAGTATCTCAAGCGTTTCTTACTTCAAAACTGCCATATCTCGCGAACGGATTGACCAATCCGAAAAGTATCTGTTGCATCCGAAAGTAGAAACTAGCCCCATTACAACGGTATGAGTAGTTTTCCCCTAGACCGTTCTAGTTATTCGTTTCGAGCATCAGAACTGCGAAAATTTGGAGTTTCTCAAGCGTTTCTTACCTCAAAACTGCCATATCTCGCGAACGGATTGACCAATCCGCAAAGTTTCTGTTGCATCTGAAAGTAGAAACTCGCCCCATTACAAAGGTATGAGTAGTTTTCCCCTAGGCCGTTCTAGTTATTCGTTTCGAGCATCAGAACTGCGAAAACTTTGAGTTTCTCAAGCGTTTCTTACCTCAAAACTGCCATATCTCGCGAACGGATTGACCAATCCGCAAAGTTTCTGTTGCATCTGAAAGTAGAAACTAGCCCCATTACAACGGTATGAATAGTTTTCCCCTAGACCGTTCTAGTTATTCGTTTCGAGCATCAGAGCTGCGAAAATTTGGAGTTTCACAAGCGTTTCTTACCTCAAAACTGCCATATCTCGCGAACGGATTGACCAATCCGCAAAGTTTCTGTTGCATCTGAAAGTAGAAACTAGCCCCATTACAACGGTATGAGTAGTTTTCCCCTAGACCGTTCTAGTTATTCGTTTCGAGCATCAGAACTGCGAAAATTTGGAGTTTCTCAAGCGTTTCTTACCCCAAAACTGCCATATCTCGCGAACGGATTGACCAATCCGAAAAGTTTCTGTTGCATCTGAAAGTAGAAACTAGCCCCATTACAACGGTATGAGTAGTTTTCCCCTAGACCGTTCTAGTTATTCGTTTCGAGCATCAGAACTGCGAAAATTTGGAGTTTCTCAAGCGTTTCTTACCTCAAAACTGCCATATCTCGCGAACGGATTGACCAATCCGCAAAGTTTCTGTTGCACCTGAAAGTAGAAACTCGCCCCATTACAACGGTATAAGTAGTTATCCCCTAGGCCGTTCTAGTTATTCGTTTCGAGCATTAGAACTGCGAAAATTTGGAGTATCTCAAGCGTTTCTTACTTCAAAACTGCCATATCTCGCGAACGGATTGACCAATCCGAAAAGTATCTGTTGCATCCGAAAGTAGAAACTAGCCCCATTACAACGGTATGAGTAGTTTTCCCCTAGACCGTTCTAGTTATTGGTTTCGAGCATCAGAACTGCGAAAATTTGGAGTTTCTCAAGCGTTTCTTACCTCAAAACTGCCATATCTCGCGAACGAATTGACCAATCCGCAAAGTTTCTGTTGCATCTGAAAGTAGAAACTAGCCCCATTACAACGGTATGAGTAGTTTTCCCCTAGACCGTTCTAGTTATTCGTTTCGAGCATCAGAACTGCGAAAATTTGGAGTTTCTCAAGCGTTTCTTACCTCAAAACTGCCATATCTCGCGAACGGATTGACCAATCCGCAAAGTTTCTGTTGCATCTGAAAGTAGAAACTAGCCCCATTACAACGGTATCAGTAGTTTTCCCCTAGACCGTTCTAGTTATTCGTTTCGAGCATCAGAACTGCGAAAATTTTGAGTTTCTCAAGCGTTTCTTACCTCAAAACTGCCATATCTCGCGAACGGATTGACCAATCCGAAAAGTATCTGTTGCATCCGAAAGTAGAAACTAGCCCCATTACAACGGTATGAGTAGTTTTCCCCTAGACCGTTCTAGTTATTGGTTTCGAGCATCAGAACTGCGAAAATTTGGAGTTTCTCAAGCGTTTCTTACCTCAAAACTGCCATATCTCGCGAACGGATTGACCAATCCGCAAAGTTTCTGTTGCATCTGAAAGTAGAAACTCGCCCCATTACAAACGTATGAGTAGTTTTCCCCTAGGCCGTTCTAGTTATTCGTTTCGAGCATCAGAACTGCGAAAACTTTGAGTTTCTCAAGCGTTTCTTACCTCAAAACTGCCATATCTCGCGAACGGATTGACCAATCCGCAAAGTTTCTGTTGCATCTGAAAGTAGAAACTAGCCCCATTACATCGGTTAGAGTAGTTTTCCCCTAGACCGTTCTAGATATTCGTTTCGAGCATCAGAACTGCGAAAATTTGGAGTTTCTCAAGCGTTTCTTACCTCAAAACTGCCATATCTCGCGAACGGATTGACCAATCCGCAAAGTTTCTGTTGCATCTGAAAGTAGAAACTCGCCCCATTACAACGGTATAAGTAGTTTTCCCCTAGACCGTTCTAGTTATTCGTTTCGAGCATCAGAACTGCGAAAATTTGGAGTATCTCAAGCGTTTCTTACTTCAAAACTGCCATATCTCGCGAACGGATTGACCAATCCGAAAAGTATCTGTTGCATCCGAAAGTAGAAACTAGCCCCATTACAACGGTATGAGTAGTTTTCCCCTAGACCGTTCTAGTTATTCGTTTCGAGCATCAGAACTGCGAAAATTTGGAGTTTCTCAAGCGTTTCTTACCTCAAAACTGCCATATCTCGCGAACGGATTGACCAATCCGCAAAGTTTCTGTTGCATCTGAAAGTAGAAACTCGCCCCATTACAAAGGTATGAGTAGTTTTCCCCTAGGCCGTTCTAGTTATTCGTTTCGAGCATCAGAACTGCGAAAACTTTGAGTTTCTCAAGCGTTTCTTACCTCAAAACTGCCATATCTCGCGAACGGATTGACCAATCCGCAAAGTTTCTGTTGCATCTGAATGTAGAAACTAGCCCCATTACAACGGTATGAGTAGTTTTCCCCTAGACCGTTCTAGTTATTCGTTTCGAGCATCAGAACTGCGAAAATTTGGAGTTTCTCAAGCGTTTCTTACCTCAAAACTGCCATATCTCGCGAACGGATTGACCAATGCGCAAAGTTTCTGTTGCATCTGAAAGTAGAAACTCGCCCCATTACAACGGTATGAGTAGTTTTCCCCTAGGCCTTTCTAGTTATTCGTTTCGAGCATCAGAACTGCTAAAATTTGGAGTTTCTCAAGCGTTTCTTACCTCAAAACTGCCACATCTCGCGAACGGATTGACCAATCCGCAAAGTTTCTGTTGCATCTGAAAGTAGAAACTCGCCCCATTACAACGGTATAAGTAGTTATCCCCTAGGCCGTTCTAGTTATTCGTTTCGAGCATCAGAACTGCGAAAATTTGGAGTATCTCAAGCGTTTCTTACTTCAAAACTGCCATATCTCGCGAACGGATTGACCAATCCGAAAATTATCTGTTGCATCCGAAAGTAGAAACTAGCCCCATTACAACGGTATGAGTAGTTTTCCCCTAGACCGCTCTAGTTATTGGTTTCGAGCATCAGAACTGCGAAAACTTTGAGTTTCTCAAGCGTTTCTTACCTCAAAACTGCCATATCTCGCGAACGGATTGACCAATACGCAAAGTTTCTGTTGCATCTGAAAGTAGAAACTCGCCCCATTACAACGGTATGAGTAGTTTTCCCCTAGACCGTTCTAGTTATTCGTTTCGAGCATCAGAACTGCGAAAATTTGGAGTTTCTCAAGCGTTTCTTACCTCAAAACTGCCATATCTCGCGAACGGATTGACCAATCCGCAAAGTGTCTGCTGCATCTGAAAGTAGAAACTAGCCCCATTACAACGGTATGAGTAGTTTTCCCCTAGACCGTTCTAGTTATTCGTTTCGAGCATCAGAACTGCGAAAATTTGGAGTTTCTCAAGCGTTTCTTACCTCAAAACTGCCATATCTCGCGAACGGATTGACCAATACGCAAAGTTTCTGTTGCATCTGAAAGTAGAAACTCGCCCCATTACAACGGTATGAGTAGTTTTCCCCTAGGCCGTTCTAGTTATTTGTTTCGAGCATCAGAACTGCGAAAATTTGGAGTTTCTCAAGCGTTTCTTACTTCAAAACTGCCATATCTCGCGAACGGATTGACCAATCCGAAAAGTTTCTGTTGCATCTGAAAGTAGAAACTAGCCCCATTACAACGGTATGAGTAGTTTTCCCCTAGGCCGTTCTAGTTATTTGTTTCGAGCATCAGAACTGCGATAATTTGGAGTTTCTCAAGCGTTTCTTACTTCTAATCTGCCATATCTCGCGAACGGATTGACCAATCCGAAAAGTTTCTGTTGCATCTGAAAGTAGAAACTAGCCCCATTACAACGGTATGAGTAGTTTTCCCCTAGGCCGTTCTAGTTATTTGTTTCGAGCATCAGAACTGCGATAATTTGGAGTTTCTCAAGCGTTTCTTACTTCTAATCTGCCATATCTCGCGAACGGATTGACCAATCCGAAAAGTTTCTGTTGCATCTGAAAGTAGAAACTCGCCCCATTACAACGGTATGAGTAGTTTTCGCCTAGGCCGTTCTAGTTATTCGTTTCGAGCATCAGAACTGCGAAAATTTGGAGTTTCTCAAGCGTTTCTTACCCCAAAACTGCCATATCTCGCGAACGGATTGACCAATCCGAAAAGTTTCTGTTGCATCTGAAAGTAGAAACTAGCCCCATTACAACGGTATGAGTAGTTTTCCCCTAGACCGTTCTAGTTATTCGTTTCGAGCATCAGAACTGCGAAAATTTGGAGTTTCTCAAGCGTTTCTTACCTCAAAACTGCCATATCTCGCGAACGGATTGACCAATCCGCAAAGTTTCTGTTGCACCTGAAAGTAGAAACTCGCCCCATTACAACGGTATAAGTAGTTATCCCCTAGGCCGTTCTAGTTATTCGTTTCGAGCATTAGAACTGCGAAAATTTGGAGTATCTCAAGCGTTTCTTACTTCAAAACTGCCATATCTCGCGAACGGATTGACCAATCCGAAAAGTATCTGTTGCATCCGAAAGTAGAAACTAGCCCCATTACAACGGTATGAGTAGTTTTCCCCTAGACCGTTCTAGTTATTGGTTTCGAGCATCAGAACTGCGAAAATTTGGAGTTTCTCAAGCGTTTCTTACCTCAAAACTGCCATATCTCGCGAACGGATTGACCAATCCGCAAAGTTTCTGTTGCATCTGAAAGTAGAAACTAGCCCCATTACAACGGTATGACTAGTTTTCCCCTAGACCGTTCTAGTTATTCGTTTCGAGCATCAGAACTGCGAAAATTTGGAGTTTCTCAAGCGTTTCTTACTTCAAAACTGCCATATCTCGCGAACGGATTGACCAATCCGCAAAGTTTCTGTTGCATCTGAAAGTAGAAACTCGCCCCATTACAACGGTATAAGTAGTTTTCCCCTAGCCCGTTCTAGTTATTCGTTTCGGGCATCAGAACTGCGAAAATTTGGAGTTTCTCAAGCGTTTCTTACACCAAAACTGCCATATCTCGCGAACGGATTGACCAATCCGCAAAATTTCTCTTGCATCTGAAAGTAGAAACTCGCCACTTTACAACGGTATGAGTAGTTTTCCCCTAGGCCGTTCTAGTTATTCGTTTCGAGCATCAGAACTGCCAAAATTTTGAGTTTCCCAAGCGTTTCTTACACCAAAACTGCCATATCTCGCGAACGGATTGACCGATCCGTAAAATTTCTCTTGCATCTGAAAGTAGAAACTCGCCACATTACAACGGTATGAGTAGTTTTCCCCTAGGCCGTTCTAGTTATTCGTTTCGAGCCTCAGAACTGCGAAAATTTGGAGTTTCTCAAGCGTTTCTTACTTCAAAACTGCCATATCTCGCGAACGGATTGACCAATCCGCAAAGTTTCTGTTGCATCTGAAAGTAGAAACTCGCCCCATTACAACGGTATAAGTAGTTATCCCCTAGGCCGTTCTAGTTATTCGTTTCGAGCATCAGAACTGCGAAAATTTGGAGTTTCTCAAGCGTTTCTTACCTCAAAACTGCCATATCTCGCGAACGGATTGACCAATCCGCAAAGTTTCTGTTGCATCTGAAAGTAGAAACTCGCCCCATTACAACAGTATGAGTAGTTTTCCCCTAGGCCGTTCTAGTTATTCGTTTCGAGCATCAGAACTGCGAAAATTTGGAGTTTCTCAAGCGTTTCTTACCTCAAAACTGCCATATCTCGCAAACGGATTGACCAATCCGCAAAATTTCTGTTGCATCCGAAAGTAGAAACTAGCCCTATTACAACGGTATGAGTAGTTTTCCCCTAGACCGTTCTAGTTATTCGTTTCGAGCATCAGAACTGCGAAAATTTGGAGTTTCTCAAGCGTTTCTTACCTCAAAACTGCCATATCTCGCGAACGGATTGGCCAATCCGCAAAGTTTCTGTTGCATCTCATAGTAGAAACTAGCCCCATTACAACGGTGTGAGTAGTTTTCCCCTAGACCGTTCTAGTTATTCGTTTCGAGCATCAGAACTGCGAAAATTTGGAGTTTCTCAAGCGTTTCTTACCTCAAAACTGCCATATCTCGCGAACGGATTGACCAATCCGCAAAGTTTCTGTTGCATCTGAAAGTAGAAACTCGCCCCATTACAACGGTATGAGTAGTTTTCCCCTAGGCCGTTCTAGTTATTCGTTTCGAGCATCAGAACTGCGAAAACTTTGAGTTTCTCAAGCGTTTCTTACCTCAAAACTGCCATATCTCGCAAACGGATTGACCAATCCGCAAAGTTTCTGTTGCATCTGAATGTAGAAACTAGCCCCATTACAACGGTATGAGTAGTTTTCCCCTAGACCGTTCTAGTTATTCGTTTCGAGCATCAGAACTGCGAAAATTTGGAGTTTCTCAAGCGTTTCTTACCTCAAAACTGCCATATCTCGCGAACGGATTGACCAATGCGCAAAGTTTCTGTTGCATCTGAAAGTAGAAACTCGCCCCATTACAACGGTATGAGTAGTTTTCCCCTAGGCCTTTCTAGTTATTCGTTTCGAGCATCAGAACTGCTAAAATTTGAAGTTTCTCAAGCGTTTCTTACCTCAAAACTGCCATATCTCGCGAACGGATTGACCAATCCGAAAAGTTTCTGTTGCATCCGAAAGTAGAAACTAGCCCCATTACAACGGTATGAGTAGTTTTCCCCTAGACCGTTCTAGTTATTCGTTTCGAGCATCAGAACTGCGAAAATTTGGAGTTTCTCAAGCGTTTCTTACCTCAAAACTGCCATATCTCGCGAACGGATTGACCAATCCGCAAAGTTTCTGTTGCATCTGCATGTAGAAACCAGCCCCATTACAACGGTATGAGTAGTTTTCCCCTAGACCGTTCTAGTTATTCGTTTCGAGCATCAGAACTGCGAAAATTTGGAGTTTGTCAAGCGTTTCTTACCTCAAAACTGCCATATCTCGCGAACGGATTGACCAATCCGCAAAGTTTCTGTTGCATCTGAAAGTAGAAACTAGCCCCATTACAACGGTATGAGTAGTTTTCCCCTAGACCGTTCTAGTTATTCGTTTCGAGCATCAGAACTGCGAAAATTTGGAGTTTGTCAAGCGTTTCTTACCTCAAAACTGCCATATCTCGCGAACGGATTGACCAATCCGCAAAGTTTCTGTTGCATCTGAAAGTAGAAACTAGCCCCATTACAACGGTATGAGTAGTTTTCCCCTAGACCGTTCTAGTTATTCGTTTCGAGCATCAGAACTGCGAAAATTTTAAGTTTCTCAAGCGTTTCTTACCCCAAAACTGCCATATCTCGCGAACGGATTGACCAATCCGCAAAATTTCTCTTGCATCTGAAAGTCGAAACACGCCCCATTACAACGGCATGAGTAGTTTTCCCCTAGGCCGCTCTAGTTATTCGTTTCGAGCCTCAGAACTGCGAAAATTTGGTGTTTCTCAAGCGTTTCTTACCTCAAAACTGCCATATCTCGCGAACGGATTGACCAATCCGCAAAGTTTCTGTTGCATCCGAAAGTAGAAACTAGCCCCATTACAACGGTATGAGTAGTTTTCCCCTAGACCGTTCTAGTTATTCGTTTCGAGCATCAGAACTGCGAAAATTTGGAGTTTCTCAAGCGTTTCTTACCTCAAAACTGCCATATCTCGCGAACGGATTGACCAATCCGCAAAGTTTCTGTTGCATCTGAAAGTAGAAACTCGCCCCATTACAACGGTATCAGTAGTTATCCCCTAGGCCGTTCTAGTTATTCGTTTCGAGCATCAGAACTGCGAAAATTTGGAGTTTCTCAAGCGTTTCTTACATCAAAACTGCCATATCTCGCGAACGGATTGACCAATCCGCAAAGTGTCTGCTGCATCTGAAAGTAGAAACTAGCCCCATTACAACGGTATGAGTAGTTTTCCCCTAGACCGTTCTAGTTATTCGTTTCGAGCATCAGAACTGCGAAAATTTGGAGTTTCTCAAGCGTTTCTTACCTCAAAACTGCCATATCTCGCGAACGGATTGACCAATACGCAAAGTTTCTGTTGCATCTGAAAGTAGAAACTCGCCCCATTACAACGGTATGAGTAGTTTTCCCCTAGGCCGTTCTAGTTATTTGTTTCGAGCATCAGAACTGCGAAAATTTGGAGTTTCTCAAGCGTTTCTTACTTCAAAACTGCCATATCTCGCGAACGGATTGACCAATCCGAAAAGTTTCTGTTGCATCTGAAAGTAGAAACTAGCCCCATTACAACGGTATGAGTAGTTTTCCCCTAGGCCGTTCTAGTTATTTGTTTCGAGCATCAGAACTGCGATAATTTGGAGTTTCTCAAGCGTTTCTTACTTCTAATCTGCCATATCTCGCGAACGGATTGACCAATCCGAAAAGTTTCTGTTGCATCTGAAAGTAGAAACTAGCCCCATTACAACGGTATGAGTAGTTTTCCCCTAGGCCGTTCTAGTTATTTGTTTCGAGCATCAGAACTGCGATAATTTGGAGTTTCTCAAGCGTTTCTTACTTCTAATCTGCCATATCTCGCGAACGGATTGACCAATCCGAAAAGTTTCTGTTGCATCTGAAAGTAGAAACTCGCCCCATTACAACGGTATGAGTAGTTTTCGCCTAGGCCGTTCTAGTTATTCGTTTCGAGCATCAGAACTGCGAAAATTTGGAGTTTCTCAAGCGTTTCTTACCCCAAAACTGCCATATCTCGCGAACGGATTGACCAATCCGAAAAGTTTCTGTTGCATCTGAAAGTAGAAACTAGCCCCATTACAACGGTATGAGTAGTTTTCCCCTAGACCGTTCTAGTTATTCGTTTCGAGCATCAGAACTGCGAAAATTTGGAGTTTCTCAAGCGTTTCTTACCTCAAAACTGCCATATCTCGCGAACGGATTGACCAATCCGCAAAGTTTCTGTTGCACCTGAAAGTAGAAACTCGCCCCATTACAACGGTATAAGTAGTTATCCCCTAGGCCGTTCTAGTTATTCGTTTCGAGCATTAGAACTGCGAAAATTTGGAGTATCTCAAGCGTTTCTTACTTCAAAACTGCCATATCTCGCGAACGGATTGACCAATCCGAAAAGTATCTGTTGCATCCGAAAGTAGAAACTAGCCCCATTACAACGGTATGAGTAGTTTTCCCCTAGACCGTTCTAGTTATTGGTTTCGAGCATCAGAACTGCGAAAATTTGGAGTTTCTCAAGCGTTTCTTACCTCAAAACTGCCATATCTCGCGAACGGATTGACCAATCCGCAAAGTTTCTGTTGCATCTGAAAGTAGAAACTAGCCCCATTACAACGGTATGACTAGTTTTCCCCTAGACCGTTCTAGTTATTCGTTTCGAGCATCAGAACTGCGAAAATTTGGAGTTTCTCAAGCGTTTCTTACTTCAAAACTGCCATATCTCGCGAACGGATTGACCAATCCGCAAAGTTTCTGTTGCATCTGAAAGTAGAAACTCGCCCCATTACAACGGTATAAGTAGTTTTCCCCTAGCCCGTTCTAGTTATTCGTTTCGGGCATCAGAACTGCGAAAATTTGGAGTTTCTCAAGCGTTTCTTACACCAAAACTGCCATATCTCGCGAACGGATTGACCAATCCGCAAAATTTCTCTTGCATCTGAAAGTAGAAACTCGCCACTTTACAACGGTATGAGTAGTTTTCCCCTAGGCCGTTCTAGTTATTCGTTTCGAGCATCAGAACTGCCAAAATTTTGAGTTTCCCAAGCGTTTCTTACACCAAAACTGCCATATCTCGCGAACGGATTGACCGATCCGTAAAATTTCTCTTGCATCTGAAAGTAGAAACTCGCCACATTACAACGGTATGAGTAGTTTTCCCCTAGGCCGTTCTAGTTATTCGTTTCGAGCCTCAGAACTGCGAAAATTTGGAGTTTCTCAAGCGTTTCTTACTTCAAAACTGCCATATCTCGCGAACGGATTGACCAATCCGCAAAGTTTCTGTTGCATCTGAAAGTAGAAACTCGCCCCATTACAACGGTATAAGTAGTTATCCCCTAGGCCGTTCTAGTTATTCGTTTCGAGCATCAGAACTGCGAAAATTTGGAGTTTCTCAAGCGTTTCTTACCTCAAAACTGCCATATCTCGCGAACGGATTGACCAATCCGCAAAGTTTCTGTTGCATCTGAAAGTAGAAACTCGCCCCATTACAACAGTATGAGTAGTTTTCCCCTAGGCCGTTCTAGTTATTCGTTTCGAGCATCAGAACTGCGAAAATTTGGAGTTTCTCAAGCGTTTCTTACCTCAAAACTGCCATATCTCGCAAACGGATTGACCAATCCGCAAAGTTTCTGTTGCATCCGAAAGTAGAAACTAGCCCTATTACAACGGTATGAGTAGTTTTCCCCTAGACCGTTCTAGTTATTCGTTTCGAGCATCAGAACTGCGAAAATTTGGAGTTTCTCAAGCGTTTCTTACCTCAAAACTGCCATATCTCGCGAACGGATTGGCCAATCCGCAAAGTTTCTGTTGCATCTGATAGTAGAAACTAGCCCCATTACAACGGTGTGAGTAGTTTTCCCCTAGACCGTTCTAGTTATTCGTTTCGAGCATCAGAACTGCGAAAATTTGGAGTTTCTCAAGCGTTTCTTACCTCAAAACTGCCATATCTCGCGAACGGATTGACCAATCCGCAAAGTTTCTGTTGCATCTGAAAGTAGAAACTCGCCCCATTACAACGGTATGAGTAGTTTTCCCCTAGGCCGTTCTAGTTATTCGTTTCGAGCATCAGAACTGCGAAAACTTTGAGTTTCTCAAGCGTTTCTTACCTCAAAACTGCCATATCTCGCAAACGGATTGACCAATCCGCAAAGTTTCTGTTGCATCTGAATGTAGAAACTAGCCCCATTACAACGGTATGAGTAGTTTTCCCCTAGACCGTTCTAGTTATTCGTTTCGAGCATCAGAACTGCGAAAATTTGGAGTTTCTCAAGCGTTTCTTACCTCAAAACTGCCATATCTCGCGAACGGATTGACCAATGCGCAAAGTTTCTGTTGCATCTGAAAGTAGAAACTCGCCCCATTACAACGGTATGAGTAGTTTTCCCCTAGGCCTTTCTAGTTATTCGTTTCGAGCATCAGAACTGCTAAAATTTGAAGTTTCTCAAGCGTTTCTTACCTCAAAACTGCCATATCTCGCGAACGGATTGACCAATCCGAAAAGTTTCTGTTGCATCCGAAAGTAGAAACTAGCCCCATTACAACGGTATGAGTAGTTTTCCCCTAGACCGTTCTAGTTATTCGTTTCGAGCATCAGAACTGCGAAAATTTGGAGTTTCTCAAGCGTTTCTTACCTCAAAACTGCCATATCTCGCGAACGGATTGACCAATCCGCAAAGTTTCTGTTGCATCTGCATGTAGAAACCAGCCCCATTACAACGGTATGAGTAGTTTTCCCCTAGACCGTTCTAGTTATTCGTTTCGAGCATCAGAACTGCGAAAATTTGGAGTTTGTCAAGCGTTTCTTACCTCAAAACTGCCATATCTCGCGAACGGATTGACCAATCCGCAAAGTTTCTGTTGCATCTGAAAGTAGAAACTAGCCCCATTACAACGGTATGAGTAGTTTTCCCCTAGACCGTTCTAGTTATTCGTTTCGAGCATCAGAACTGCGAAAATTTGGAGTTTGTCAAGCGTTTCTTACCTCAAAACTGCCATATCTCGCGAACGGATTGACCAATCCGCAAAGTTTCTGTTGCATCTGAAAGTAGAAACTAGCCCCATTACAACGGTATGAGTAGTTTTCCCCTAGACCGTTCTAGTTATTCGTTTCGAGCATCAGAACTGCGAAAATTTTAAGTTTCTCAAGCGTTTCTTACCCCAAAACTGCCATATCTCGCGAACGGATTGACCAATCCGCAAAATTTCTCTTGCATC
This sequence comes from Ptiloglossa arizonensis, assembly GCF_051014685.1. NCBI lineage: Eukaryota > Metazoa > Arthropoda > Insecta > Hymenoptera > Colletidae > Ptiloglossa > Ptiloglossa arizonensis. The sequence continues at coordinate 74,344 of NW_027479150.1, read as the reverse complement.
TGAAAGTCGAAACACGCCCCATTACAACGGCATGAGTAGTTTTCCCCTAGGCCGCTCTAGTTATTCGTTTCGAGCCTCAGAACTGCGAAAATTTGGTGTTTCTCAAGCGTTTCTTACCTCAAAACTGCCATATCTCGCGAACGGATTGACCAATCCGCAAAGTTTCTGTTGCATCCGAAAGTAGAAACTAGCCCCATTACAACGGTATGAGTAGTTTTCCCCTAGACCGTTCTAGTTATTCGTTTCGAGCATCAGAACTGCGAAAATTTGGAGTTTCTCAAGCGTTTCTTACCTCAAAACTGCCATATCTCGCGAACGGATTGACCAATCCGCAAAGTTTCTGTTGCATCTGAAAGTAGAAACTCGCCCCATTACAACGGTATCAGTAGTTATCCCCTAGGCCGTTCTAGTTATTCGTTTCGAGCATCAGAACTGCGAAAATTTGGAGTTTCTCAAGCGTTTCTTACCTCAAAACTGCCATATCTCGCGAACGGATTGACCAATCCGCAAAGTTTCTGTTGCATCTGAAAGTAGAAACTCGCCCCATTACAACAGTATGAGTAGTTTTCCCCTAGGCCGTTCTAGTTATTCGTTTCGAGCATCAGAACTGCGAAAATTTGGAGTTTCTCAAGCGTTTCTTACCTCAAAACTGCCATATCTCGCGAACGGATTGACCAATCCGCAAAGTTTCTGTTGCATCTGAAAGTAGAAACTAGCCCTATTACAACGGTATGAGTAGTTTTCCCCTAGACCGTTCTAGTTATTCGTTTCGAGCATCAGAACTGCGAAAATTTGGAGTTTCTCAAGCGTTTCTTACATCAAAACTGCCATATCTCGCGAACGGATTGACCAATCCGCAAAGTTTCTGTTGCATCTGAAAGTAGAAACTCGCCCCATTACAACGGTATAAGTAGTTATCCCCTAGGCCGTTCTAGTTATTCGTTTCGAGCATCAGAACTGCGAAAATTTGGAGTTTCTCAAGCGTTTCTTACCTCAAAACTGCCATATCTCGCGAACGGATTGACCAATCCGCAAAGTTTCTGTTGCATCTGAAAGTAGAAACTCGCCCCATTACAACAGTATGAGTAGTTTTCCCCTAGGCCGTTCTAGTTATTCGTTTCGAGCATCAGAACTGCGAAAATTTGGAGTTTCTCAAGCGTTTCTTACCTCAAAACTGCCATATCTCGCGAACGGATTGGCCAATCCGCAAAGTTTCTGTTGCATCTGATAGTAGAAACTAGCCCCATTACAACGGTGTGAGTAGTTTTCCCCTAGACCGTTCTAGTTATTCGTTTCGAGCATCAGAACTGCGAAAATTTGGAGTTTCTCAAGCGTTTCTTACCTCAAAACTGCCATATCTCGCGAACGGATTGACCAATCGGCAAAGTTTCTGTTGCATTTGAAAGTAGAAACTCGCCCCATTACAACGGTATAAGTAGTTTTCCCCTAGCCCGTTCTAGTTATTCGTTTCGGGCATCAGAACTGCGAAAATTTGGAGTTTCTCAAGCGTTTCTTACACCAAAACTGCCATATCTCGCGAACGGATTGACCGATCCGCAAAATTTCTCTTGCATCTGAAAGTAGAAACTCGCCACATTACAACGGTATGAGTAGTTTTCCCCTAGACCGTTCTAGTTATTCGTTTCGAGCATCAGAACTGCGAAAATTTGGAGTTTGTCAAGCGTTTCTTACCTCAAAACTGCCATATCTCGCGAACGGATTGACCAATCCGCAAAGTTTCTGTTGCATCTGAAAGTAGAAACTAGCCCCATTACAACAGTATGAGTAGTTTTCCCCTAGGCCGTTCTAGTTATTCGTTTCGAGCATCAGAACTGCGAAAATTTGGAGTTTCTCAAGCGTTTCTTACCTCAAAACTGCCATATCTCGCGAACGGATTGACCAATCCGCAAAGATTCTGTTGCATCTGAAAGTAGAAACTCGCCCCATTACAACGGTATAAGTAGTTATCCCCTAGGCCGTTCTAGTTATTCGTTTCGAGCATCAGAACTGCGAAAATTTGGAGTTTCTCAAGCGTTTCTTACCTCAAAACTGCCATATCTCGCGAACGGATTGACCAATCCGCAAAGTTTCTGTTGCATCTGAAAGTAGAAACTCGCCCCATTACAACAGTATGAGTAGTTTTCCCCTAGGCCGTTCTAGTTATTCGTTTCGAGCATCAGAACTGCGAAAATTTGGAGTTTCTCAAGCGTTTCTTACCTCAAAACTGCCATATCTCGCAAACGGATTGACCAATCCGCAAAGTTTCTGTTGCATCCGAAAGTAGAAACTAGCCCTATTACAACGGTATGAGTAGTTTTCCCCTAGACCGTTCTAGTTATTCGTTTCGAGCATCAGAACTGCGAAAATTTGGAGTTTCTCAAGCGTTTCTTACCTCAAAACTGCCATATCTCGCGAACGGATTGGCCAATCCGCAAAGTTTCTGTTGTATCTGATAGTAGAAACTAGCCCCATTACAACGGTGTGAGTAGTTTTCCCCTAGACCGTTCTAGTTATTCGTTTCGAGCATCAGAACTGCGAAAATTTGGAGTTTCTCAAGCGTTTCTTACCTCAAAACTGCCATATCTCGCGAACGGATTGACCAATCCGCAAAGTTTCTGTTGCATCTGAAAGTAGAAACTCGCCCCATTACAACGGTATGAGTAGTTTTCCCCGAGGCCGTTCTAGTTATTCGTTTCGAGCATCAGAACTGCGAAAACTTTGAGTTTCTCAAGCGTTTCTTACCTCAAAACTGCCATATCTCGCAAACGGATTGACCAATCCGCAAAGTTTCTGTTGCATCTGAATGTAGAAACTAGCCCCATTACAACGGTATGAGTAGTTTTCCCCTAGACCGTTCTAGTTATTCGTTTCGAGCATCAGAACTGCGAAAATTTGGAGTTTCTCAAGCGTTTCTTACCTCAAAACTGCCATATCTCGCGAACGGATTGACCAATGCGCAAAGTTTCTGTTGCATCTGAAAGTAGAAACTCGCCCCATTACAACGGTATGAGTAGTTTTCCCCTAGGCCTTTCTAGTTATTCGTTTCGAGCATCAGAACTGCTAAAATTTGAAGTTTCTCAAGCGTTTCTTACCTCAAAACTGCTATATCTCGCGAACGGATTGACCAATCCGAAAAGTTTCTGTTGCATCCGAAAGTAGAAACTAGCCCCATTACAACGGTATGAGTAGTTTTCCCCTAGACCGTTCTAGTTATTCGTTTCGAGCATCAGAACTGCGAAAATTTGGAGTTTCTCAAGCGTTTCTTACCTCAAAACTGCCATATCTCGCGAACGGATTGACCAATCCGCAAAGTTTCTGTTGCATCTGCATGTAGAAACCAGCCCCATTACAACGGTATGAGTAGTTTTCCCCTAGACCGTTCTAGTTATTCGTTTCGAGCATCAGAACTGCGAAAATTTGGAGTTTGTCAAGCGTTTCTTACCTCAAAACTGCCATATCTCGCGAACGGATTGACCAATCCGCAAAGTTTCTGTTGCATCTGAAAGTAGAAACTAGCCCCATTACAACGGTATGAGTAGTTTTCCCCTAGACCGTTCTAGTTATTCGTTTCGAGCATCAGAACTGCGAAAATTTGGAGTTTGTCAAGCGTTTCTTACCTCAAAACTGCCATATCTCGCGAACGGATTGACCAATCCGCAAAGTTTCTGTTGCATCTGAAAGTAGAAACTAGCCCCATTACAACGGTATGAGTAGTTTTCCCCTAGACCGTTCTAGTTATTCGTTTCGAGCATCAGAACTGCGAAAATTTGGAGTTTCTCAAGCGTTTCTTACCTCAAAACTGCCATATCTCGCGAACGGATTGACCAATCCGCAAAGTTTCTGTTGCATCTGAAAGTAGAAACTCGCCCCATTACAACGGTATAAGTAGTTATCCCCTAGACCGTTCTAGTTATTCGTTTCGAGCATCAGAACTGCGAAAATTTTAAGTTTCTCAAGCGTTTCTTACCCCAAAACTGCCATATCTCGCGAACGGATTGACCAATCCGCAAAGTTTCTGTTGCATCTGAAAGTAGAAACTCGCCCCATTACAACGGTATCAGTAGTTATCCCCTAGGCCGTTCTAGTTATTCGTTTCGAGCATCAGAACTGCGAAAATTTGGAGTTTCTCAAGCGTTTCTTACCTCAAAACTGCCATATCTCGCGAACGGATTGACCAATCCGCAAAGTTTCTGTTGCATCTGAAAGTAGAAACTCGCCCCATTACAACAGTATGAGTAGTTTTCCCCTAGGCCGTTCTAGTTATTCGTTTCGAGCATCAGAACTGCGAAAATTTGGAGTTTCTCAAGCGTTTCTTACCTCAAAACTGCCATATCTCGCGAACGGATTGACCAATCCGCAAAGTTTCTGTTGCATCTGAAAGTAGAAACTAGCCCTATTACAACGGTATGAGTAGTTTTCCCCTAGACCGTTCTAGTTATTCGTTTCGAGCATCAGAACTGCGAAAATTTGGAGTTTCTCAAGCGTTTCTTACATCAAAACTGCCATATCTCGCGAACGGATTGACCAATCCGCAAAGTTTCTGTTGCATCTGAAAGTAGAAACTCGCCCCATTACAACAGTATGAGTAGTTTTCCCCTAGGCCGTTCTAGTTATTCGTTTCGAGCATCAGAACTGCGAAAATTTGGAGTTTCTCAAGCGTTTCTTACCTCAAAAGTGCCATATCTCGCAAACGGATTGACCAATCCGCAAAGTTTCTGTTGCATCCGAAAGTAGAAACTAGCCCTATTACAACGGTATGAGTAGTTTTCCCCTAGACCGTTCTAGTTATTCGTTTCGAGCATCAGAACTGCGAAAATTTGGAGTTTCTCAAGCGTTTCTTACCTCAAAACTGCCATATCTCGCGAACGGATTGGCCAATCCGCAAAGTTTCTGTTGTATCTGATAGTAGAAACTAGCCCCATTACAACGGTGTGAGTAGTTTTCCCCTAGACCGTTCTAGTTATTCGTTTCGAGCATCAGAACTGCGAAAATTTGGAGTTTCTCAAGCGTTTCTTACCTCAAAACTGCCATATCTCGCGAACGGATTGACCAATCCGCAAAGTTTCTGTTGCATCTGAAAGTAGAAACTCGCCCCATTACAACGGTATGAGTAGTTTTCCCCTAGGCCTTTCTAGTTATTCGTTTCGAGCATCAGAACTGCTAAAATTTGAAGTTTCTCAAGCGTTTCTTACCTCAAAACTGCTATATCTCGCGAACGGATTGACCAATCCGAAAAGTTTCTGTTGCATCCGAAAGTAGAAACTAGCCCCATTACAACGGTATGAGTAGTTTTCCCCTAGACCGTTCTAGTTATTCGTTTCGAGCATCAGAACTGCGAAAATTTGGAGTTTCTCAAGCGTTTCTTACCTCAAAACTGCCATATCTCGCGAACGGATTGACCAATCCGCAAAGTTTCTGTTGCATCTGCATGTAGAAACCAGCCCCATTACAACGGTATGAGTAGTTTTCCCCTAGACCGTTCTAGTTATTCGTTTCGAGCATCAGAACTGCGAAAATTTGGAGTTTGTCAAGCGTTTCTTACCTCAAAACTGCCATATCTCGCGAACGGATTGACCAATCCGCAAAGTTTCTGTTGCATCTGAAAGTAGAAACTAGCCCCATTACAACGGTATGAGTAGTTTTCCCCTAGACCGTTCTAGTTATTCGTTTCGAGCATCAGAACTGCGAAAATTTGGAGTTTGTCAAGCGTTTCTTACCTCAAAACTGCCATATCTCGCGAACGGATTGACCAATCCGCAAAGTTTCTGTTGCATCTGAAAGTAGAAACTAGCCCCATTACAACGGTATGAGTAGTTTTCCCCTAGACCGTTCTAGTTATTCGTTTCGAGCATCAGAACTGCGAAAATTTGGAGTTTCTCAAGCGTTTCTTACCTCAAAACTGCCATATCTCGCGAACGGATTGACCAATCCGCAAAGTTTCTGTTGCATCTGAAAGTAGAAACTCGCCCCATTACAACGGTATAAGTAGTTATCCCCTAGACCGTTCTAGTTATTCGTTTCGAGCATCAGAACTGCGAAAATTTTAAGTTTCTCAAGCGTTTCTTACCCCAAAACTGCCATATCTCGCGAACGGATTGACCAATCCGCAAAGTTTCTGTTGCATCTGAAAGTAGAAACTCGCCCCATTACAACGGTATCAGTAGTTATCCCCTAGGCCGTTCTAGTTATTCGTTTCGAGCATCAGAACTGCGAAAATTTGGAGTTTCTCAAGCGTTTCTTACCTCAAAACTGCCATATCTCGCGAACGGATTGACCAATCCGCAAAGTTTCTGTTGCATCTGAAAGTAGAAACTCGCCCCATTACAACAGTATGAGTAGTTTTCCCCTAGGCCGTTCTAGTTATTCGTTTCGAGCATCAGAACTGCGAAAATTTGGAGTTTCTCAAGCGTTTCTTACCTCAAAACTGCCATATCTCGCGAACGGATTGACCAATCCGCAAAGTTTCTGTTGCATCTGAAAGTAGAAACTAGCCCTATTACAACGGTATGAGTAGTTTTCCCCTAGACCGTTCTAGTTATTCGTTTCGAGCATCAGAACTGCGAAAATTTGGAGTTTCTCAAGCGTTTCTTACATCAAAACTGCCATATCTCGCGAACGGATTGACCAATCCGCAAAGTTTCTGTTGCATCTGAAAGTAGAAACTCGCCCCATTACAACAGTATGAGTAGTTTTCCCCTAGGCCGTTCTAGTTATTCGTTTCGAGCATCAGAACTGCGAAAATTTGGAGTTTCTCAAGCGTTTCTTACCTCAAAACTGCCATATCTCGCAAACGGATTGACCAATCCGCAAAGTTTCTGTTGCATCCGAAAGTAGAAACTAGCCCTATTACAACGGTATGAGTAGTTTTCCCCTAGACCGTTCTAGTTATTCGTTTCGAGCATCAGAACTGCGAAAATTTGGAGTTTCTCAAGCGTTTCTTACCTCAAAACTGCCATATCTCGCGAACGGATTGGCCAATCCGCAAAGTTTCTGTTGTATCTGATAGTAGAAACTAGCCCCATTACAACGGTGTGAGTAGTTTTCCCCTAGACCGTTCTAGTTATTCGTTTCGAGCATCAGAACTGCGAAAATTTGGAGTTTCTCAAGCGTTTCTTACCTCAAAACTGCCATATCTCGCGAACGGATTGACCAATCCGCAAAGTTTCTGTTGCATCTGAAAGTAGAAACTCGCCCCATTACAACGGTATGAGTAGTTTTCCCCTAGGCCGTTCTAGTTATTCGTTTCGAGCATCAGAACTGCGAAAACTTTGAGTTTCTCAAGCGTTTCTTACCTCAAAACTGCCATATCTCGCAAACGGATTGACCAATCCGCAAAGTTTCTGTTGCATCTGAATGTAGAAACTAGCCCCATTACAACGGTATGAGTAGTTTTCCCCTAGACCGTTCTAGTTATTCGTTTCGAGCATCAGAACTGCGAAAATTTGGAGTTTCTCAAGCGTTTCTTACCTCAAAACTGCCATATCTCGCGAACGGATTGACCAATGCGCAAAGTTTCTGTTGCATCTGAAAGTAGAAACTCGCCCCATTACAACGGTATGAGTAGTTTTCCCCTAGGCCTTTCTAGTTATTCGTTTCGAGCATCAGAACTGCTAAAATTTGAAGTTTCTCAAGCGTTTCTTACCTCAAAACTGCTATATCTCGCGAACGGATTGACCAATCCGAAAAGTTTCTGTTGCATCCGAAAGTAGAAACTAGCCCCATTACAACGGTATGAGTAGTTTTCCCCTAGACCGTTCTAGTTATTCGTTTCGAGCATCAGAACTGCGAAAATTTGGAGTTTCTCAAGCGTTTCTTACCTCAAAACTGCCATATCTCGCGAACGGATTGACCAATCCGCAAAGTTTCTGTTGCATCTGCATGTAGAAACCAGCCCCATTACAACGGTATGAGTAGTTTTCCCCTAGACCGTTCTAGTTATTCGTTTCGAGCATCAGAACTGCGAAAATTTGGAGTTTGTCAAGCGTTTCTTACCTCAAAACTGCCATATCTCGCGAACGGATTGACCAATCCGCAAAGTTTCTGTTGCATCTGAAAGTAGAAACTAGCCCCATTACAACGGTATGAGTAGTTTTCCCCTAGACCGTTCTAGTTATTCGTTTCGAGCATCAGAACTGCGAAAATTTGGAGTTTGTCAAGCGTTTCTTACCTCAAAACTGCCATATCTCGCGAACGGATTGACCAATCCGCAAAGTTTCTGTTGCATCTGAAAGTAGAAACTAGCCCCATTACAACGGTATGAGTAGTTTTCCCCTAGACCGTTCTAGTTATTCGTTTCGAGCATCAGAACTGCGAAAATTTGGAGTTTCTCAAGCGTTTCTTACCTCAAAACTGCCATATCTCGCGAACGGATTGACCAATCCGCAAAGTTTCTGTTGCATCTGAAAGTAGAAACTCGCCCCATTACAACGGTATAAGTAGTTATCCCCTAGACCGTTCTAGTTATTCGTTTCGAGCATCAGAACTGCGAAAATTTTAAGTTTCTCAAGCGTTTCTTACCCCAAAACTGCCATATCTCGCGAACGGATTGACCAATCCGCAAAGTTTCTGTTGCATCTGAAAGTAGAAACTCGCCCCATTACAACGGTATCAGTAGTTATCCCCTAGGCCGTTCTAGTTATTCGTTTCGAGCATCAGAACTGCGAAAATTTGGAGTTTCTCAAGCGTTTCTTACCTCAAAACTGCCATATCTCGCGAACGGATTGACCAATCCGCAAAGTTTCTGTTGCATCTGAAAGTAGAAACTCGCCCCATTACAACAGTATGAGTAGTTTTCCCCTAGGCCGTTCTAGTTATTCGTTTCGAGCATCAGAACTGCGAAAATTTGGAGTTTCTCAAGCGTTTCTTACCTCAAAACTGCCATATCTCGCGAACGGATTGACCAATCCGCAAAGTTTCTGTTGCATCTGAAAGTAGAAACTAGCCCTATTACAACGGTATGAGTAGTTTTCCCCTAGACCGTTCTAGTTATTCGTTTCGAGCATCAGAACTGCGAAAATTTGGAGTTTCTCAAGGGTTTCTTACATCAAAACTGCCATATCTCGCGAACGGATTGACCAATCCGCAAAGTTTCTGTTGCATCTGAAAGTAGAAACTCGCCCCATTACAACGGTATAAGTAGTTATCCCCTAGGCCGTTCTAGTTATTCGTTTCGAGCATCAGAACTGCGAAAATTTGGAGTTTCTCAAGCGTTTCTTACCTCAAAACTGCCATATCTCGCGAACGGATTGACCAATCCGCAAAGTTTCTGTTGCATCTGAAAGTAGAAACTCGCCCCATTACAACAGTATGAGTAGTTTTCCCCTAGGCCGTTCTAGTTATTCGTTTCGAGCATCAGAACGGCGAAAATTTGGAGTTTCTCAAGCGTTTCTTACCTCAAAACTGCCATATCTCGCGAACGGATTGGCCAATCCGCAAAGTTTCTGTTGCATCTGATAGTAGAAACTAGCCCCATTACAACGGTGTGAGTAGTTTTCCCCTAGACCGTTCTAGTTATTCGTTTCGAGCATCAGAACTGCGAAAATTTGGAGTTTCTCAAGCGTTTCTTACCTCAAAACTGCCATATCTCGCGAACGGATTGACCAATCCGCAAAGTTTCTGTTGCATCTGAAAGTAGAAACTCGCCCCATTACAACGGTATGAGTAGTTTTCCCCTAGGCCGTTCTAGTTATTCGTTTCGAGCATCAGAACTGCGAAAACTTTGAGTTTCTCAAGCGTTTCTTACCTCAAAACTGCCATATCTCGCGAACGGATTGACCAATCCGCAAAGTTTCTGTTGCATCTGAATGTAGAAACTAGCCCCATTACAACGGTATGAGTAGTTTTCCCCTAGACCGTTCTAGTTATTCGTTTCGAGCATCAGAACTGCGAAAATTTGGAGTTTCTCAAGCGTTTCTTACCTCAAAACTGCCATATCTCGCGAACGGATTGACCAATCCGCAAAGTTTCTGTTGCATCTGAAAGTAGAAACTCGCCCCATTACAACGGTCTGAGTAGTTTTCCCCTAGGCCGTTCTAGTTATTCGTTTCGAGCATCAGAACTGCGAAAACTTTGAGTTTCTCAAGCGTTTCTTACCTCAAAACTGCCATATCTCGCGAACGGATTGACCAATCCGCAAAGTTTCTGTTGCATCTGAAAGTAGAAACTCGCCCCATTACAACGGTATGAGTAGTTTTCCCCTAGACAGTTCTAGTTATTCGTTTCGAGCATCAGACCTGCGAAAATTTTGAGTTTCTCAAGCGTTTCTTACCCCAAAACTGCCATATCTCGCGAACGGATTGACCAATCCGCAAAGTTTCTGTTGCATCTGCAAGTAGAAACTCGCCCCATTACAACAGTATGAGTAGTTTTCCCCTAGGCCGTTCTAGTTATTTGTTTCGAGCATCAGAACTGCGATAATTTGGAGTTTCTCAAGCGTTTCTTACTTCTAATCTGCCATATCTCGCGAACGGATTGACCAATCCGCAAAGTTTCTGTTGCATCTGAAAGTAGAAACTCGCCCCATTACAACAGTATGAGTAGTTATCCCCTAGGCCGTTCTAGTTATTCGTTTCGAGCATCAGAACTGCGAAAATTTGGAGTATCTCAAGCGTTTCTTACTTCAAAACTGCCATATCTCGCGAACGGATTGACCAATCCGAAAAGTATCTGTTGCATCCGAAAGTAGAAACTAGCCCCATTACAACGGTATGAGTAGTTTTCCCCTAGACCGTTCTAGTTATTGGTTTCGAGCATCAGAACTGCGAAAATTTGGAGTTTCTCAAGCGTTTCTTACATCAAAACTGCCATATCTCGCGAACGGATTGACCAATCCGCAAAGTGTCTGTTGCATCTGAAAGTAGAAACTAGCCCCATTACAACGGTATGAGTAGTTTTCCCCTAGACCGTTCTAGTTATTCGTTTCGAGCATCAGAACTGCGAAAATTTGGAGTTTCTCAAGCGTTTCTTACTTCAAAACGGCCATATCTCGCGAACGGATTGACCAATCCGAAAAGTTTCTGTTGCATCTGAAAGTAGAAACTAGCCCCATTACAACGGTATGAGTAGTTTTCCCCTAGGCCGTTCTAGTTATTTGTTTCGAGCATCAGAACTGCGATAATTTGGAGTTTCTCAAGCGTTTCTTACTTCTAATCTGCCATATCTCGCGAACGGATTGACCAATCCGCAAAGTTTCTGTTGCATCTGAAAGTAGAAACTCGCCCCATTACAACAGTATGAGTAGTTATCCCCTAGGCCGTTCTAGTTATTCGTTTCGAGCATCAGACCTGCGAAAATTTTGAGTTTCTCAAGCGTTTCTTACCCCAAAACTGCCATATCTCGCGAACGGATTGACCAATCCGCAAAGTTTCTGTTGCATCTGCAAGTAGAAACTCGCCCCATTACAACAGTATGAGTAGTTTTCCCCTAGGCCGTTCTAGTTATTTGTTTCGAGCATCAGAACTGCGATAATTTGGAGTTTCTCAAGCGTTTCTTACTTCTAATCTGCCATATCTCGCGAACGGATTGACCAATCCGCAAAGTTTCTGTTGCATCTGAAAGTAGAAACTCGCCCCATTACAACAGTATGAGTAGTTATCCCCTAGGCCGTTCTAGTTATTCGTTTCGAGCATCAGAACTGCGAAAATTTGGAGTATCTCAAGCGTTTCTTACTTCAAAACTGCCATATCTCGCGAACGGATTGACCAATCCGAAAAGTATCTGTTGCATCCGAAAGTAGAAACTAGCCCCATTACAACGGTATGAGTAGTTTTCCCCTAGACCGTTCTAGTTATTGGTTTCGAGCATCAGAACTGCGAAAATTTGGAGTTTCTCAAGCGTTTCTTACATCAAAACTGCCATATCTCGCGAACGGATTGACCAATCCGCAAAGTGTCTGTTGCATCTGAAAGTAGAAACTAGCCCCATTACAACGGTATGAGTAGTTTTCCCCTAGACCGTTCTAGTTATTCGTTTCGAGCATCAGAACTGCGAAAATTTGGAGTTTCTCAAGCGTTTCTTACCTCAAAACTGCCATATCTCGCGAACGGATTGACCAATACGCAAAGTTTCTGTTGCATCTGAAAGTAGAAACTCGCCCCATTACAACGGTATGAGTAGTTTTCCCCTAGGCCGTTCTAGTTATTTGTTTCGAGCATCAGAACTGCGAAAATTTGGAGTTTCTCAAGCGTTTCTTACTTCAAAACTGCCATATCTCGCGAACGGATTGACCAATCCGAAAAGTTTCTGTTGCATCTGAAAGTAGAAACTAGCCCCATTACAACGGTATGAGTAGTTTTCCCCTAGGCCGTTCTAGTTATTTGTTTCGAGCATCAGAACTGCGATAATTTGGAGTTTCTCAAGCGTTTCTTACTTCTAATCTGCCATATCTCGCGAACGGATTGACCAATCCGCAAAGTTTCTGTTGCATCTGAAAGTAGAAACTCGCCCCATTACAACAGTATGAGTAGTTATCCCCTAGGCCGTTCTAGTTATTCGTTTCGAGCATCAGAACTGCGAAAATTTGGAGTATCTCAAGCGTTTCTTACTTCAAAACTGCCATATCTCGCGAACGGATTGACCAATCCGAAAAGTATCTGTTGCATCCGAAAGTAGAATCTAGCCCCATTACAACGGTATGAGTAGTTTTCCCCTAGACCGTTCTAGTTATTGGTTTCGAGCATCAGAACTGCGAAAATTTGGAGTTTCTCAAGCGTTTCTTACATCAAAACTGCCATATCTCGCGAACGGATTGACCAATCCGCAAAGTGTCTGTTGCATCTGAAAGTAGAAACTAGCCCCATTACAACGGTATGAGTAGTTTTCCCCTAGACCGTTCTAGTCATTCGTTTCGAGCATCAGAACTGCGAAAATTTGGAGTTTCTCAAGCGTTTCTTACCTCAAAACTGCCATATCTCGCGAACGGATTGACCAATGCGCAAAGTTTCTGTTGCATCTGAAAGTAGAAACTCGCCCCATTACAACGGTATGAGTAGTTTTCCCCTAGGCCGTTCTAGTTATTTGTTTCGAGCATCAGAACTGCGAAAATTTGGAGTTTCTCAAGCGTTTCTTACTTCAAAACTGCCATATCTCGCGAACGGATTGACCAATCCGAAAAGTTTCTGTTGCATCTGAAAGTAGAAACTAGCCCCGTTACAACGGTATGAGTAGTTTTCCCCTAGGCCGTTCTAGTTATTTGTTTCGAGCATCAGAACTGCGAGAATTAGGAGTTTCTCAAGCGTTTCTTACTTCTAATCTGCCATATCTCGCGAACGGATTGACCAATCCGCAAAGTTTCTGTTGCATCTGAAAGTAGAAACTCGCCCCATTACAACGGTATAAGTAGTTATCCCCTAGACCGTTCTAGTTATTCGTTTCGAGCATCAGAACTGCGAAAATTTTAAGTTTCTCAAGCGTTTCTTACCCCAAAACTGCCATATCTCGCGAACGGATTGACCAATCCGCAAAATTTCTCTTGCATCTGAAAGTCGAAACACGCCCCATTACAACGGCATGAGTAGTTTTCCCCTAGGCCGCTCTAGTTATTCGTTTCGAGCCTCAGAACTGCGAAAATTTGGTGTTTCTCAAGCGTTTCTTACCTCAAAACTGCCATATCTCGCGAAAGGATTGACCAATCCGCAAAGTTTCTGTTGCATCCGAAAGTAGAAACTAGCCCCATTACAACGGTATGAGTAGTTTTCCCCTAGACCGTTCTAGTTATTCGTTTCGAGCATCAGAACTGCGAAAATTTGGAGTTTCTCAAGCGTTTCTTACCTCAAAACTGCCATATCTCGCGAACGGATTGACCAATCCGCAAAGTTTCTGTTGCATCTGAAAGTAGAAACTCGCCCCATTACAACGGTATCAGTAGTTATCCCCTAGGCCGTTCTAGTTATTCGTTTCGAGCATCAGAACTGCGAAAATTTGGAGTTTCTCAAGCGTTTCTTACCTCAAAACTGCCATATCTCGCGAACGGATTGACCAATCCGCAAAGTTTCTGTTGCATCTGAAAGTAGAAACTCGCCCCATTACAACAGTATGAGTAGTTTTCCCCTAGGCCGTTCTAGTTATTCGTTTCGAGCATCAGAACTGCGAAAATTTGGAGTTTCTCAAGCGTTTCTTACCTCAAAACTGCCATATCTCGCGAACGGATTGACCAATCCGCAAAGTTTCTGTTGCATCTGAAAGTAGAAACTAGCCCTATTACAACGGTATGAGTAGTTTTCCCCTAGACCGTTCTAGTTATTCGTTTCGAGCATCAGAACTGCGAAAATTTGGAGTTTCTCAAGCGTTTCTTACCTCAAAACTGCCATATCTCGCGAACGGATTGGCCAATCCGCAAAGTTTCTGTTGCATCTGATAGTAGAAACTAGCCCCATTACAACGGTGTGAGTAGTTTTCCCCTAGACCGTTCTAGTTATTCGTTTCGAGCATCAGAACTGCGAAAATTTGGAGTTTCTCAAGCGTTTCTTACCTCAAAACTGCCATATCTCGCGAACGGATTGACCAATCCGCAAAGTTTCTGTTGCATCTGAAAGTAGAAACTCGCCCCATTACAACGGTATGAGTAGTTTTCCCCTAGGCCGTTCTAGTTATTCGTTTCGAGCATCAGAACTGCGAAAACTTTGAGTTTCTCAAGCGTTTCTTACCTCAAAACTGCCATATCTCGCGAACGGGTTGACCAATCCGCAAAGTTTCTGTTGCATCTGAATGTAGAAACTAGCCCCATTACAACGGTATGAGTAGTTTTCCCCTAGACCGTTCTAGTTATTCGTTTCGAGCATCAGAACTGCGAAAATTTGGAGTTTCTCAAGCGTTTCTTACCTCAAAACTGCCATATCTCGCGAACGGATTGACCAATCCGCAAAGTTTCTGTTGCATCTGAAAGTAGAAACTCGCCCCATTACAACGGTCTGAGTAGTTTTCCCCTAGGCCGTTCTAGTTATTCGTTTCGAGCATCAGAACTGCGAAAACTTTGAGTTTCTCAAGCGTTTCTTACCTCAAAACTGCCATATCTCGCGAACGGATTGACCAATCCGCAAAGTTTCTGTTGCATCTGAAAGTAGAAACTCGCCCCATTACAACGGTATGAGTAGTTTTCCCCTAGACAGTTCTAGTTATTCGTTTCGAGCATCAGACCTGCGAAAATTTTGAGTTTCTCAAGCGTTTCTTACCCCAAAACTGCCATATCTCGCGAACGGATTGACCAATCCGCAAAGTTTCTGTTGCATCTGCAAGTAGAAACTCGCCCCATTACAACAGTATGAGTAGTTTTCCCCTAGGCCGTTCTAGTTATTTGTTTCGAGCATCAGAACTGCGATAATTTGGAGTTTCTCAAGCGTTTCTTACTTCTAATCTGCCATATCTCGCGAACGGATTGACCAATCCGCAAAGTTTCTGTTGCATCTGAAAGTAGAAACTCGCCCCATTACAACAGTATGAGTAGTTATCCCCTAGGCCGTTCTAGTTATTCGTTTCGAGCATCAGAACTGCGAAAATTTGGAGTATCTCAAGCGTTTCTTACTTCAAAACTGCCATATCTCGCGAACGGATTGACCAATCCGAAAAGTATCTGTTGCATCCGAAAGTAGAAACTAGCCCCATTACAACGGTATGAGTAGTTTTCCCCTAGACCGTTCTAGTTATTGGTTTCGAGCATCAGAACTGCGAAAATTTGGAGTTTCTCAAGCGTTTCTTACATCAAAACTGCCATATCTCGCGAACGGATTGACCAATCCGCAAAGTGTCTGTTGCATCTGAAAGTAGAAACTAGCCCCATTACAACGGTATGAGTAGTTTTCCCCTAGACCGTTCTAGTTATTCGTTTCGAGCATCAGAACTGCGAAAATTTGGAGTTTCTCAAGCGTTTCTTACCTCAAAACTATCATATCTCGCGAACGGATTGACCAATACGCAAAGTTTCTGTTGCATCTGAAAGTAGAAACTCGCCCCATTACAACGGTATGAGTAGTTTTCCCCTAGGCCGTTCTAGTTATTTGTTTCGAGCATCAGAACTGCGAAAATTTGGAGTTTCTCAAGCGTTTCTTACTTCAAAACTGCCATATCTCGCGAACGGATTGACCAATCCGAAAAGTTTCTGTTGCATCTGAAAGTAGAAACTAGCCCCATTACAACGGTATGAGTAGTTTTCCCCTAGGCCGTTCTAGTTATTTGTTTCGAGCATCAGAACTGCGATAATTTGGAGTTTCTCAAGCGTTTCTTACTTCTAATCTGCCATATCTCGCGAACGGATTGACCAATCCGCAAAGTTTCTGTTGCATCTGAAAGTAGAAACTCGCCCCATTACAACGGTATAAGTAGTTATCCCCTAGGCCGTTCTAGTTATTCGTTTCGAGCATCAGAACTGCGAAAATTTGGAGTTTCTCAAGCGTTTCTTACCTCAAAACTGCCATATCTCGCGAACGGATTGACCAATCCGCAAAGTTTCTGTTGCATCTGAAAGTAGAAACTCGCCCCATTACAACGGTATGAGTAGTTTTCCCCTAGACCGTTCTAGTTATTCGTTTCGAGCATCAGAACTGCGAAAATTTTAAGTTTCTCAAGCGTTTCTTACCCCAAAACTGCCATATCTCGCGAACGGATTGACCAATCCGCAAAATTTCTCTTGCATCTGAAAGTCGAAACACGCCCCATTACAACGGCATGAGTAGTTTTCCCCTAGGCCGCTCTAGTTATTCGTTTCGAGCCTCAGAACTGCGAAAATTTGGTGTTTCTCAAGCGTTTCTTACCTCAAAACTGCCATATCTCGCGAACGGATTGACCAATCCGCAAAGTTTCTGTTGCATCCGAAAGTAGAAACTAGCCCCATTACAACGGTATGAGTAGTTTTCCCCTAGACCCTTCTAGTTATTCGTTTCGAGCATCAGAACTACGAAAATTTGGAATTTCTCATGCGTTTCTTACCTCAAAACTGCCATATCTCGCGAACGGATTGAACAATCCGCAAAGTTTCTTTTGCATCTGAAAGTAGAAACTAGCCCTATTACAACGGTATGAGTAGTTTTCCCCTAGACCGTTCTAGTTATTCGTTTCGAGCATCAGAACTGCGAAAATTTGGAGTTTCTCAAGCGTTTCTTACCTCAAAACTGCCATATCTCGCGAACGGATTGACCAATCCGCAAAGTTTCTGTTGCATCTGAAAGTAGAAACTCGCCCCATTACAACGGTATAAGTAGTTATCCCCTAGGCCGTTCTAGTTATTCGTTTCGAGCATCAGAACTGCGAAAATTTGGAGTTTCTCAAGCGTTTCTTACCTCAAAACTGCCATATCTCGCGAACGGATTGACCAATACGCAAAGTTTCTGTTGCATCTGAAAGTAGAAACTCGCCCCATTACAACAGTGTGAGTAGTTTTCCCCTAGGCCGTTCTAGTTATTCGTTTCGAGCATCAGAACTGCGAAAATTTGGAGTTTCTCAAGCGTTTCTTACCTCAAAACTGCCATATCTCGCGAACGGATTGACCAATCCGCAAAGTTTCTGTTGCATCTGAATGTAGAAACTAGCCCCATTACAACGGTATGAGTAGTTTTCCCCTAGACCGTTCTAGTTATTCGTTTCGAGCATCAGAACTGCGAAAATTTGGAGTTTCTCAAGCGTTTCTTACCTCAAAACTGCCATATCTCGCGAACGGATTGACCAATGCGCAAAGTTTCTGTTGCATCTGAAAGTAGAAACTCGCCCCATTACAACGGTATGAGTAGTTTTCCCCTAGGCCTTTCTAGTTATTCGTTTCGAGCATCAGAACTGCTAAAATTTGGAGTTTCTCAAGCGTTTCTTACCTCAAAACTGCCACATCTCGCGAACGGATTGACCAATCCGCAAAGTTTCTGTTGCATCTGAAAGTAGAAACTCGCCCCATTACAACGGTATAAGTAGTTATCCCCTAGGCCGTTCTAGTTATTCGTTTCGAGCATCAGAACTGCGAAAATTTGGAGTATCTCAAGCGTTTCTTACTTCAAAACTGCCATATCTCGCGAACGGATTGACCAATCCGAAAAGTATCTGTTGCATCCGAAAGTAGAAACTAGCCCCATTACAACGGTATGAGTAGTTTTCCCCTAGACCGCTCTAGTTATTGGTTTCGAGCATCAGAACTGCG
This sequence comes from Ptiloglossa arizonensis, assembly GCF_051014685.1. Taxonomy (NCBI): domain Eukaryota; kingdom Metazoa; phylum Arthropoda; class Insecta; order Hymenoptera; family Colletidae; genus Ptiloglossa; species Ptiloglossa arizonensis. Next base: position 56,232 of record NW_027479150.1, on the reverse strand, counting down.
AAAATTTGGAGTTTCTCAAGCGTTTCTTACATCAAAACTGCCATATCTCGCGAACGGATTGACCAATCCGCAAAGCTTCTGTTGCATCTGAAAGTAGAAACTCGCCCCATTACAACGGTATGAGTAGTTTTCCCCTAGGCCGTTCTAGTTATTTGTTTCGAGCATCAGAACTGCGAAAATTTGGAGTTTCTCAAGAGTTTCTTACTTCAAAACTGCCATATCTCGCGAACGGATTGACCAATCCGAAAAGTTTCTGTTGCATCTGAAAGTAGAAACTAGCCCCATTACAACGGTATGAGTAGTTTTCCCCTAGACCGTTCTAGTTATTCGTTTCGAGCATCAGAACTGCGAAAATTTGGAGTTTCTCAAGCGTTTCTTACCTCAAAACTGCCATATCTCGCGAACGGATTGACCAATGCGCAAAGTTTCTGTTGCATCTGAAAGTAGAAACTCGCCCCATTACAACGGTATGAGTAGTTTTCCCCTAGGCCTTTCTAGTTATTCGTTTCGAGCATCAGAACTGCTAAAATTTGGAGTTTCTCAAGCGTTTCTTACCTCAAAACTGCCACATCTCGCGAACGGATTGACCAATCCGCAAAGTTTCTGTTGCATCTGAAAGTAGAAACTCGCCCCATTACAACGGTATAAGTAGTTATCCCCTAGGCCGTTCTAGTTATTCGTTTCGAGCATCAGAACTGCGATAATTTGGAGTTTCTCAAGCGTTTCTTACTTCTAATCTGCCATATCTCGCGAACGGATTGACCAATCCGCAAAGTTTCTGTTGCATCTGAAAGTAGAAACTCGCCCCATTACAACGGTATAAGTAGTTATCCCCTAGGCCGTTCTAGTTATTCGTTTCGAGCATCAGAACTGCGAAGATTTGGAGTTTCTCAAGCGTTTCTTACCTCAAAACTGCCATATCTCGCGAACGGATTGACCAATCCGCAAAGTTTCTGTTGCATCTGAAAGTAGAAACTCGCCCCATTACAACAGTATGAGTAGTTTTCCCCTAGGCCGTTCTAGTTATTCGTTTCGAGCATCAGAACTGCGAAAATTTGGAGTTTCTCAAGCGTTTCTTACCTCAAAACTGCCATATCTCGCGAACGGATTGACCAATCCGAAAAGTTTCTGTTGCATCCGAAAGTAGAAACTAGCCCCATTACAACGGTATGAGTAGTTTTCCCCTAGACCGTTCTAGTTATTCGTTTCGAGCATCAGAACTGCGAAAATTTTAAGTTTCTCAAGCGTTTCTTACCCCAAAACTGCCATATCTCGCGAACGGATTGACCAATCCGCAAAATTTCTCTTGCATCTGAAAGTCGAAACACGCCCCATTACAACGGCATGAGTAGTTTTCCCCTAGGCCGCTCTAGTTATTCGTTTCGAGCCTCAGAACTGCGAAAATTTGGTGTTTCTCAAGCGTTTCTTACCTCAAAACTGCCATATCTCGCGAACGGATTGACCAATCCGCAAAGTTTCTGTTGCATCCGAAAGTAGAAACTAGCCCCATTACAACGGTATGAGTAGTTTTCCCCTAGACCCTTCTAGTTATTCGTTTCGAGCATCAGAACTACGAAAATTTGGAGTTTCTCATGCGTTTCTTACCTCAAAACTGCCATATCTCGCGAACGGATTGACCAATCCGCAAAGTTTCTGTTGCATCTGAAAGTAGAAACTAGCCCCATTACAACAGTATGAGTAGTTTTCCCCTAGACCGTTCTAGTTATTCGTTTCGAGCATCAGAACTGCGAAAATTTGGAGTTTCTCAAGCGTTTCTTACCTCAAAACTGCCATATCTCGCGAACGGATTGAACAATCCGCAAAGTTTCTTTTGCATCTGAAAGTAGAAACTAGCCCTATTACAACGGTATGAGTAGTTTTCCCCTAGACCGTTCTAGTTATTCGTTTCGAGCATCAGAACTGCGAAAATTTGGAGTTTCTCAAGCGTTTCTTACCTCAAAACTGCCATATCTCGCGAACGGATTGACCAATCCGCAAAGTTTCTGTTTCATCTGAAAGTAGAAACTCGCCCCATTACAACGGTATAAGTAGTTATCCCCTAGGCCGTTCTAGTTATTCGTTTCGAGCATCAGAACTGCGAAAATTTGGAGTTTCTCAAGCGTTTCTTACCTCAAAACTGCCATATCTCGCGAACGGATTGACCAATCCGCAAAGTTTCTGTTGCATCTGAAAGTAGAAACTCGCCCCATTACAACAGTATGAGTAGTTTTCCCCTAGGCCGTTCTAGTTATTCGTTTCGAGCATCAGAACTGCGAAAATTTGGAGTTTCTCAAGCGTTTCTTACCTCAAAACTGCCATTTCTCGCGAACGGATTGACCAATCCGCAAAGTTTCTGTCGCATCTGAAAGTAGAAACTAGCCCTATTACAACGGTATGAGTAGTTTTCCCCTAGACCGTTCTAGTTATTCGTTTCGAGCATCAGAACTGCGAAAATTTGGAGTTTCTCAAGCGTTTCTTACTTCTAATCTGCCATATCTCGCGAACGGATTGACCAATCCGAAAAGTTTCTGTTGCATCTGATAGTAGAAACTAGCCCCATTACAACGGTGTGAGTAGTTTTCCCCTAGACCGTTCTAGTTATTCGTTTCGAGCATCAGAACTGCGAAAATTTGGAGTTTCTCAAGCGTTTCTTACCTCAAAACTGCCATATCTCGCGAACGGATTGACCAATCCGCAAAGTTTCTGTGGCATCTGAAAGTAGAAACTCGCCCCATTACAACAGTATGAGTAGTTTTCCCCTAGGCCGTTCTAGTTATTCGTTTCGAGCATCAGAACTGCGAAAATTTGGAGTTTCTCAAGCGTTTCTTACCTCAAAACTGCCATATCTCGCGAACGGATTGACCAATCCGAAAAGTTTCTGTTGCATCCGAAAGTAGAAACTAGCCCCATTACAACGGTATGAGTAGTTTTCCCCTAGACCGTTCTAGTTATTCGTTTCGAGCATCAGAACTGCGAAAATTTTAAGTTTCTCAAGCGTTTCTTACCCCAAAACTGCCATATCTCGCGAACGGATTGACCAATCCGCAAAATTTCTCTTGCATCTGAAAGTCGAAACACGCCCCATTACAACGGCATGAGTAGTTTTCCCCTAGGCCGCTCTAGTTATTCGTTTCGAGCCTCAGAACTGCGAAAATTTGGTGTTTCTCAAGCGTTTCTTACCTCAAAACTGCCATATCTCGCGAACGGATTGACCAATCCGCAAAGTTTCTGTTGCATCTGAAAGTAGAAACTAGCCCTATTACAACGGTATGAGTAGTTTTCCCCTAGACCGTTCTAGTTATTCGTTTCGAGCATCAGAACTGCGAAAATTTGGAGTTTCTCAAGCGTTTCTTACCTCAAAACTGCCATATCTCGCGAACGGATTGACCAATGCGCAAAGATTCTGTTGCATCTGAAAGTAGAAACTCGCCCCATTACAACGGTATGAGTAGTTTTCCCCTAGGCCTTTCTAGTTATTCGTTTCGAGCATCAGAACTGCTAAAATTTGGAGTTTCTCAAGCGTTTCTTACCTCAAAACTGCCACATCTCGCGAACGGATTGACCAATCCGCAAAGTTTCTGTTGCATCTGAAAGTAGAAACTCGCCCCATTACAACGGTATAAGTAGTTATCCCCTAGGCCGTTCTAGTTATTCGTTTCGAGCATCAGAACTGCGAAAATTTGGAGTATCTCAAGCGTTTCTTACTTCAAAACTGCCATATCTCGCGAACGGATTGACCAATCCGAAAAGTATCTGTTGCATCCGAAAGTAGAAACTAGCCCCATTACAACGGTATGAGTAGTTTTCCCCTAGACCGCTCTAGTTATTGGTTTCGAGCATCAGAACTGCGAAAATTTGGAGTTTCTCAAGCGTTTCTTACATCAAAACTGCCATATCTCGCGAACGGATTGACCAATCCGCAAAGTGTCTGCTGCATCTGAAAGTAGAAACTAGCCCCATTACAACGGTATGAGTAGTTTTCCCCTAGACCGTTCTAGTTATTCGTTTCGAGCATCAGAACTGCGAAAATTTGGAGTTTCTCAAGCGTTTCTTACCTCAAAACTGCCATATCTCGCGAACGGATTGACCAATACGCAAAGCTTCTGTTGCATCTGAAAGTAGAAACTCGCCCCATTACAACGGTATGAGTAGTTTTCCCCTAGGCCGTTCTAGTTATTTGTTTCGAGCATCAGAACTGCGAAAATTTGGAGTTTCTCAAGCGTTTCTTACTTCAAAACTGCCATATCTCGCGAACGGATTGACCAATCCGAAAAGTTTCTGTTGCATCTGAAAGTAGAAACTAGCCCCATTACAACGGTATGAGTAGTTTTCCCCTAGGCCGTTCTAGTTATTTGTTTCGAGCATCAGAACTGCGATAATTTGGAGTTTCTCAAGCGTTTCTTACTTCTAATCTGCCATATCTCGCGAACGGATTGACCAATCCGAAAAGTTTCTGTTGCATCTGAAAGTAGAAACTAGCCCCATTACAACGGTATGAGTAGTTTTCCCCTAGACCGTTCTAGTTATTCGTTTCGAGCATCAGAACTGCGAAAATTTGGAGTTTCTCAAGCGTTTCTTACCTCAAAACTGCCATATCTCGCGAACGGATTGACCAATCCGCAAAGTGTCTGTTGCATCTGAAAGTAGAAACTCGCCCCATTACAACGGTATGAGTAGTTTTCCCCTAGGCCGTTCTAGTTATTTGTTTCGAGCATCAGAACTGCGAAAATTTGGAGTTTCTCAAGCGTTTCTTACCCCAAAACTGCCATATCTCGCGAACGGATTGACCAATCCGAAAAGTTTCTGTTGCATCTGAAAGTAGAAACTAGCCCCATTACAACGGTATGAGTAGTTTTCCCCTAGGCCGTTCTAGTTATTTGTTTCGAGCATCAGAACTGCGATAATTTGGAGTTTCTCAAGCGTTTCTTACTTCTAATCTGCCATATCTCGCGAACGGATTGACCAATCCGAAAAGTTTCTGTTGCATCTGAAAGTAGAAACTAGCCCCATTACAACGGTATGAGTAGTTTTTCCCTAGACCGTTCTAGTTATTCGTTTCGAGCATCAGAACTGCGAAAATTTGGAGTTTCTCAAGCGTTTCTTACCTCAAAACTGCCATATCTCGCGAACGGATTGACCAATCCGCAAAGTGTCTGTTGCATCTGAAAGTAGAAACTCGCCCCATTACAACGGTATGAGTAGTTTTCCCCTAGGCCGTTCTAGTTATTTGTTTCGAGCATCAGAACTGCGAAAATTTGGAGTTTCTCAAGCGTTTCTTACCCCAAAACTGCCATATCTCGCGAACGGATTGACCAATCCGCAAAATTTCTCTTGCATCTGAAAGTAGAAACTCGCCCCTTTACAACGGTATGAGTAGTTTTCCCCTAGGCCGTTCTAGTTATTCGTTTCGAGCATCAGAACTGCCCAAATTTTGAGTTTCTCAAGCGTTTCTTACACCAAAACTGCCATATCTCGCGAACGGATTGACCGATCCGCAAAATTTCTCTTGCATCTGAAAGTAGAAACTCGCCACATTACAACGGTATGAGTAGTTTTCCCCTAGGCCGTTCTAGTTATTCGTTTCGAGCCTCAGAACTGCGAAAATTTGGAGTTTCTCAAGCGTTTCTTACTTCAAAACTGCCATATCTCGCGAACGGATTGACCAATCCGCAAAGTTTCTGTTGCATCTGAAAGTAGAAACTCGCCCCATTACAACGGTATAAGTAGTTATCCCCTAGGCCGTTCTAGTTATTCGTTTCGAGCATTAGAACTGCGAAAATTTGGAGTATCACAAGCGTTTCTTACCTCAAAACTGCCATATCTCGCGAACGGATTGACCAATCCGAAAAGTTTCTGTTGCATCTGAAAGTAGAAACTAGCCCCATTACAACGGTATGAGTAGTTTTCCCCTAGACCGTTCTAGTTATTCGTTTCGAGCATCAGAACTGCGAAAATTTGGAGTTTCTCAAGCGTTTCTTACATCAAAACTGCCATATCTCGCGAACGGATTGACCAATACGCAAAGTTTCTGTTGCATCTGAAAGTAGAAACTAGCCCCATTACAACGGTATGAGTAGTTTTCCCCTAGACCGTTCTAGTTATTCGTTTCGGGCATCAGAACTGCGAAAACTTTGAGTTTCTCAAGCGTTTCTTACCTCAAAACTGCCATATCTCGCGAACGGATTGACCAATCCGCAAAGTTTCTGTTGCATCTGAAAGTAGAAACTAGCCCCATTACAACGGTATGAATAGTTTTCCCCTAGACCGTTCTAGTTATTCGTTTCGAGCATCAGAACTGCGAAAATTTGGAGTTTCTCAAGCGTTTCTTACCTCAAAACTGCCATATCTCGCGAACGGATTGACCAATTCGCAAAGTTTCTGTTGCATCTGAAAGTAGAAACTCGCCCCATTACAACGGTATGAGTAGTTTTCCCCTAGGCCGTTCTAGTTATTCGTTTCGAGCATCAGAACTGCGAAAATTTGGAGTTTCTCAAGCGTTTCTTACTTCAAAACTGCCATATCTCGCGAACGGATTGACCAATCCGAAAAGTTTCTGTTGCATCTGAAAGTAGAAACTAGCCCCATTACAACGGTATGAGTAGTTTTCCCCTAGGCCGTTCTAGTTATTTGTTTCGAGCATCAGAACTGCGAGAATTAGGAGTTTCTCAAGCGTTTCTTACTTCTAATCTGCCATATCTCGCGAACGGATTGACCAATCCGCAAAGTTTCTGTTGCATCTGAAAGTAGAAACTCGCCCCATTACAACGGTATAAGTAGTTATCCCCTAGACCGTTCTAGTTATTCGTTTCGAGCATCAGAACTGCGAAAATTTTAAGTTTCTCAAGCGTTTCTTACCCCAAAACTGCCATATCTCGCGAACGGATTGACCAATCCGCAAAATTTCTCTTGCATCTGAAAGTCGAAACACGCCCCATTACAACGGCATGAGTAGTTTTCCCCTAGGCCGCTCTAGTTATTCGTTTCGAGCCTCAGAACTGCGAAAATTTGGTGTTTCTCAAGCGTTTCTTACCTCAAAACTGCCATATCTCGCGAACGGATTGACCAATCCGCAAAGTTTCTGTTCCATCCGAAAGTAGAAACTAGCCCCATTACAACGGTATGAGTAGTTTTCCCCTAGACCGTTCTAGTTATTCGTTTCGAGCATCAGAACTGCGAAAATTTGGAGTTTCTCAAGCGTTTCTTACCTCAAAACTGCCATATCTCGCGAACGGATTGACCAATCCGCAAAGTTTCTGTTGCATCTGAAAGTAGAAACTCGCCCCATTACAACGGTATCAGTAGTTATCCCCTAGGCCGTTCTAGTTATTCGTTTCGAGCATCAGAACTGCGAAAATTTGGAGTTTCTCAAGCGTTTCTTACCTCAAAACTGCCATATCTCGCGAACGGATTGACCAATCCGCAAAGTTTCTGTTGCATCTGAAAGTAGAAACTCGCCCCATTACAACAGTATGAGTAGTTTTCCCCTAGGCCGTTCTAGTTATTCGTTTCGAGCATCAGAACTGCGAAAATTTGGAGTTTCTCAAGCGTTTCTTACCTCAAAACTGCCATATCTCGCGAACGGATTGGCCAATCCGCAAAGTTTCTGTTGCATCTGATAGTAGAAACTAGCCCCATTACAACGGTGTGAGTAGTTTTCCCCTAGACCGTTCTAGTTATTCGTTTCGAGCATCAGAACTGCGAAAATTTGGAGTTTCTCAAGCGTTTCTTACCTCAAAACTGCCATATCTCGCGAACGGATTGACCAATCCGCAAAGTTTCTGTTGCATCTGAAAGTAGAAACTCGCCCCATTACAACGGTATGAGTAGTTTTCCCCTAGGCCGTTCTAGTTATTCGTTTCGAGCATCAGAACTGCGAAAACTTTGAGTTTCTCAAGCGTTTCTTACCTCAAAACTGCCATATCTCGCGAACGGATTGACCAATCCGCAAAGTTTCTGTTGCATCTGAATGTAGAAACTAGCCCCATTACAACGGTATGAGTAGTTTTCCCCTAGACCGTTCTAGTTATTCGTTTCGAGCATCAGAACTGCGAAAATTTGGAGTTTCTCAAGCGTTTCTTACCTCAAAACTGCCATATCTCGCGAACGGATTGACCAATCCGCAAAGTTTCTGTTGCATCTGAAAGTAGAAACTCGCCCCATTACAACGGTATAAGTAGTTATCCCCTAGGCCGTTCTAGTTATTCGTTTCGAGCATTAGAACTGCGAAAATTTGGAGTATCACAAGCGTTTCTTACCTCAAAACTGCCATATCTCGCGAACGGATTGACCAATCCGAAAAGTTTCTGTTGCATCTGAAAGTAGAAACTAGCCCCATTACAACGGTATGAGTAGTTTTCCCCTAGACCGTTCTAGTTATTCGTTTCGAGCATCAGAACTGCGAAAATTTGGAGTTTCTCAAGCGTTTCTTACATCAAAACTGCCATATCTCGCGAACGGATTGACCAATACGCAAAGTTTCTGTTGCATCTGAAAGTAGAAACTAGCCCCATTACAACGGTATGAGTAGTTTTCCCCTAGACCGTTCTAGTTATTCGTTTCGGGCATCAGAACTGCGAAAACTTTGAGTTTCTCAAGCGTTTCTTACCTCAAAACTGCCATATCTCGCGAACGGATTGACCAATCCGCAAAGTTTCTGTTGCATCTGAAAGTAGAAACTAGCCCCATTACAACGGTATGAATAGTTTTCCCCTAGACCGTTCTAGTTATTCGTTTCGAGCATCAGAACTGCGAAAATTTGGAGTTTCTCAAGCGTTTCTTACCTCAAAACTGCCATATCTCGCGAACGGATTGACCAATTCGCAAAGTTTCTGTTGCATCTGAAAGTAGAAACTCGCCCCATTACAACGGTATGAGTAGTTTTCCCCTAGGCCGTTCTAGTTATTCGTTTCGAGCATCAGAACTGCGAAAATTTGGAGTTTCTCAAGCGTTTCTTACTTCAAAACTGCCATATCTCGCGAACGGATTGACCAATCCGAAAAGTTTCTGTTGCATCTGAAAGTAGAAACTAGCCCCATTACAACGGTATGAGTAGTTTTCCCCTAGGCCGTTCTAGTTATTTGTTTCGAGCATCAGAACTGCGAGAATTAGGAGTTTCTCAAGCGTTTCTTACTTCTAATCTGCCATATCTCGCGAACGGATTGACCAATCCGCAAAGTTTCTGTTGCATCTGAAAGTAGAAACTCGCCCCATTACAACGGTATAAGTAGTTATCCCCTAGACCGTTCTAGTTATTCGTTTCGAGCATCAGAACTGCGAAAATTTTAAGTTTCTCAAGCGTTTCTTACCCCAAAACTGCCATATCTCGCGAACGGATTGACCAATCCGCAAAATTTCTCTTGCATCTGAAAGTCGAAACACGCCCCATTACAACGGCATGAGTAGTTTTCCCCTAGGCCGCTCTAGTTATTCGTTTCGAGCCTCAGAACTGCGAAAATTTGGTGTTTCTCAAGCGTTTCTTACCTCAAAACTGCCATATCTCGCGAACGGATTGACCAATCCGCAAAGTTTCTGTTGCATCCGAAAGTAGAAACTAGCCCCATTACAACGGTATGAGTAGTTTTCCCCTAGACCGTTCTAGTTATTCGTTTCGAGCATCAGAACTGCGAAAATTTGGAGTTTCTCAAGCGTTTCTTACCTCAAAACTGCCATATCTCGCGAACGGATTGACCAATCCGCAAAGTTTCTGTTGCATCTGAAAGTAGAAACTCGCCCCATTACAACGGTATCAGTAGTTATCCCCTAGGCCGTTCTAGTTATTCGTTTCGAGCATCAGAACTGCGAAAATTTGGAGTTTCTCAAGCGTTTCTTACCTCAAAACTGCCATATCTCGCGAACGGATTGACCAATCCGCAAAGTTTCTGTTGCATCTGAAAGTAGAAACTCGCCCCATTACAACAGTATGAGTAGTTTTCCCCTAGGCCGTTCTAGTTATTCGTTTCGAGCATCAGAACTGCGAAAATTTGGAGTTTCTCAAGCGTTTCTTACCTCAAAACTGCCATATCTCGCGAACGGATTGGCCAATCCGCAAAGTTTCTGTTGCATCTGATAGTAGAAACTAGCCCCATTACAACGGTGTGAGTAGTTTTCCCCTAGACCGTTCTAGTTATTCGTTTCGAGCATCAGAACTGCGAAAATTTGGAGTTTCTCAAGCGTTTCTTACCTCAAAACTGCCATATCTCGCGAACGGATTGACCAATCCGCAAAGTTTCTGTTGCATCTGAAAGTAGAAACTCGCCCCATTACAACGGTATGAGTAGTTTTCCCCTAGGCCGTTCTAGTTATTCGTTTCGAGCATCAGAACTGCGAAAACTTTGAGTTTCTCAAGCGTTTCTTACCTCAAAACTGCCATATCTCGCGAACGGATTGACCAATCCGCAAAGTTTCTGTTGCATCTGAAAGTAGAAACTCGCCCCATTACAACGGTCTGAGTAGTTTTCCCCTAGGCCGTTCTAGTTATTCGTTTCGAGCATCAGAACTGCGAAAACTTTGAGTTTCTCAAGCGTTTCTTACCTCAAAACTGCCATATCTCGCGAACGGATTGACCAATCCGCAAAGTTTCTGTTGCATCTGAAAGTAGAAACTCGCCCCATTACAACGGTATGAGTAGTTTTCCCCTAGACAGTTCTAGTTATTCGTTTCGAGCATCAGACCTGCGAAAATTTTGAGTTTCTCAAGCGTTTCTTACCCCAAAACTGCCATATCTCGCGAACGGATTGACCAATCCGCAAAGTTTCTGTTGCATCTGCAAGTAGAAACTCGCCCCATTACAACAGTATGAGTAGTTTTCCCCTAGGCCGTTCTAGTTATTTGTTTCGAGCATCAGAACTGCGATAATTTGGAGTTTCTCAAGCGTTTCTTACTTCTAATCTGCCATATCTCGCGAACGGATTGACCAATCCGCAAAGTTTCTGTTGCATCTGAAAGTAGAAACTCGCCCCATTACAACAGTATGAGTAGTTATCCCCTAGGCCGTTCTAGTTATTCGTTTCGAGCATCAGAACTGGGAAAATTTGGAGTATCTCAAGCGTTTCTTACTTCAAAACTGCCATATCTCGCGAACGGATTGACCAATCCGAAAAGTATCTGTTGCATCCGAAAGTAGAAACTAGCCCCATTACAACGGTATGAGTAGTTTGCCCCTAGACCGTTCTAGTTATTGGTTTCGAGCATCAGAACTGCGAAAATTTGGAGTTTCTCAAGCGTTTCTTACATCAAAACTGCCATATCTCGCGAACGGATTGACCAATCCGCAAAGTGTCTGTTGCATCTGAAAGTAGAAACTAGCCCCATTACAACGGTATGAGTAGTTTTCCCCTAGACCGTTCTAGTTATTCGTTTCGAGCATCACAACTGCGAAAATTTGGAGTTTCTCAAGCGTTTCTTACCTCAAAACTGCCATATCTCGCGAACGGATTGACCAATACGCAAAGTTTCTGTTGCATCTGAAAGTAGAAACTCGCCCCATTACAACGGTATGAGTAGTTTTCCCCTAGGCCGTTCTAGTTATTTGTTTCGAGCATCAGAACTGCGAAAATTTGGAGTTTCTCAAGCGTTTCTTACTTCAAAACTGCCATATCTCGCGAACGGATTGACCAATCCGAAAAGTTTCTGTTGCATCTGAAAGTAGAAACTAGCCCCATTACAACGGTATGAGTAGTTTTCCCCTAGGCCGTTCTAGTTATTTGTTTCGAGCATCAGAACTGCGATAATTTGAAGTTTCTCAAGCGTTTCTTACTTCTAATCTGCCATATCTCGCGAACGGATTGACCAATCCGCAAAGTTTCTGTTGCATCTGAAAGTAGAAACTCGCCCCATTACAACGGTATAAGTAGTTATCCCCTAGGCCGTTCTAGTTATTCGTTTCGAGCATCAGAACTGCGAAAATTTGGAGTTTCTCAAGCGTTTCTTACCTCAAAACTGCCATATCTCGCGAACGGATTGACCAATCCGCAAAGTTTCTATTGCATCTGAAAGTAGAAACTCGCCCCATTACAACAGTATGAGTAGTTTTCCCCTAGGCCGTTCTAGTTATTCGTTTCGAGCATCAGAACTGCGAAAATTTGGAGTTTCCCAAGCGTTTCTTACCCCAAAACTGCCATATCTCGCGAACGGATTGACCAATCCGCAAAATTTCTCTTGCATCTGAAAGTCGAAACACGCCCCATTACAACGGCATGAGTAGTTTTCCCCTAGGCCGCTCTAGTTATTCGTTTCGAGCCTCAGAACTGCGAAAATTTGGTGTTTCTCAAGCGTTTCTTACCTCAAAACTGCCATATCTCGCGAACGGATTGACCAATCCGCAAAGTTTCTGTTGCATCCGAAAGTAGAAACTAGCCCCATTACAACGGTATGAGTAGTTTTCCCCTAGACCCTTCTAGTTATTCGTTTCGAGCATCAGAACTACGAAAATTTGGAGTTTCTCATGCGTTTCTTACCTCAAAACTGCCATATCTCGCGAACGGATTGACCAATCCGCAAAGTTTCTGTTGCATCTGAAAGTAGAAACTAGCCCCATTACAACAGTATGAGTAGTTTTCCCCTAGACCGTTCTAGTTATTCGTTTCGAGCATCAGAACTGCGAAAATTTGGAGTTTCTCAAGCGTTTCTTACCTCAAAACTGCCATATCTCGCGAACGGATTGAAAAATCCGCAAAGTTTCTTTTGCATCTGAAAGTAGAAACTAGCCCTATTACAACGGTATGAGTAGTTTTCCCCTAGACCGTTCTAGTTATTCGTTTCGAGCATCAGAACTGCGAAAATTTGGAGTTTCTCAAGCGTTTCTTACCTCAAAACTGCCATATCTCGCGAACGGATTGACCAATCCGCAAAGTTTCTGTTGCATCTGAAAGTAGAAACTCGCCCCATTACAACGGTATAAGTAGTTATCCCCTAGGCCGTTCTAGTTATTCGTTTCGAGCATCAGAACTGCGAAAATTTGGAGTTTCTCAAGCGTTTCTTACCTCAACACTGCCATATCTCGCGAACGGATTGACCAATCCGCAAAGTTTCTGTTGCATCTGAAAGTAGAAACTCGCCCCATTACAACAGTATGAGTAGTTTTCCCCTAGGCCGTTCTAGTTATTCGTTTCGAGCATCAGAACTGCGAAAATTTGGAGTTTCTCAAGCGTTTCTTACCTCAAAACTGCCATATCTCGCGAACGGATTGACCAATCCGCAAAGTTTCTGTCGCATCTGAAAGTAGAAACTAGCCCTATTACAACGGTATGAGTAGTTTTCCCCTAGACCGTTCTAGTTATTCGTTTCGAGCATCAGAACTGCGAAAATTTGGAGTTTCTCAAGCGTTTCTTACTTCTAATCCGCCATATCTCGCGAACGGATTGACCAATCCGAAAAGTTTCTGTTGCATCTGATAGTAGAAACTAGCCCCATTACAACGGTGTGAGTAGTTTTCCCCTAGACCGTTCTAGTTATTCGTTTCGAGCATCAGAACTGCGAAAATTTGGAGTTTCTCAAGCGTTTCTTACCTTAAAACTGCCATATCTCGCGAACGGATTGACCAATCCGCAAAGTTTCTGTGGCATCTGAAAGTAGAAACTCGCCCCATTACAACAGTATGAGTAGTTTTCCCCTAGGCCGTTCTAGTTATTCGTTTCGAGCATCAGAACTGCGAAAATTTGGAGTTTCTCAAGCGTTTCTTACCTCAAAACTGCCATATCTCGCGAACGGATTGACCAATCCGAAAAGTTTCTGTTGCATCCGAAAGTAGAAACTAGCCCCATTACAACGGTATGAGTAGTTTTCCCCTAGACCGTTCTAGTTATTCGTTTCGAGCATCAGAACTGCGAAAATTTTAAGTTTCTCAAGCGTTTCTTACCCCAAAACTGCCATATCTCGCGAACGGATTGACCAATCCGCAAAATTTCTCTTGCATCTGAAAGTCGAAACACGCCCCATTACAACGGCATGAGTAGTTTTCCCCTAGGCCGCTCTAGTTATTCGTTTCGAGCCTCAGAACTGCGAAAATTTGGTGTTTCTCAAGCGTTTCTTACCTCAAAACTGCCATATCTCGCGAACGGATTGACCAATCCGTAAAGTTTCTGTTGCATCTGAAAGTAGAAACTAGCCCTATTACAACGGTATGAGTAGTTTTCCCCTAGACCGTTCTAGCTATTCGTTTCGAGCATCAGAACTGCGAAAATTTGGAGTTTCTCAAGCGTTTCTTACCTCAAAACTGCCATATCTCGCGAACGGATTGACCAATCCGCAAAGTTTCTGTTGCATCTGAAAGTAGAAACTCGCCCCATTACAACAGTGTGAGTAGTTTTCCCCTAGGCCGTTCTAGTTATTCGTTTCGAGCATCAGAACTGCGAAAATTTGGAGTTTCTCAAGCGTTTCTTACCTCAAAACTGCCATATCTCGCGAACGGATTGACCAATCCGCAAAGTTTCTGTTGCATCTGAAAGTAGAAACTAGCCCCATTACAACGGTATGAGTAGTTTTCCCCTAGGCCGTTCTAGTTATTCGTTTCGAGCATCAGAACTGCGAAAACTTTGAGTTTCTCAAGCGTTTCTTACCTCAAAACTGCCATATCTCGCGAACGGATTGACCAATCCGCAAAGTTTCTGTTGCATCTGAATGTGGAAACTAGCCCCATTACAACGGTATGAGTAGTTTTCCCCTAGACCGTTCTAGTTATTCGTTTCGAGCATCAGAACTGCGAAAATTTGGAGTTTCTCAAGCGTTTCTTACCTCAAAACTGCCATATCTCGCGAACGGATTGACCAATGCGCAAAGTTTCTGTTGCATCTGAAAGTAGAAACTCGCCCCATTACAACGGTATGAGTAGTTTTCCCCTAGACCGCTGTAGTTATTGGTTTCGAGCATCAGAACTGCGAAAATTTGGAGTTTCTCAAGCGTTTCTTACATCAAAACTGCCATATCTCGCGAACGGATTGACCAATCCGCAAAGTGTCTGCTGCATCTGAAAGTAGAAACTAGCCCCATTACAACGGTATGAGTAGTTTTCCCCTAGACCGTTCTAGTTATTCGTTTCGAGCATCAGAACTGCGAAAATTTGGAGTTTCTCAAGCGTTTCTTACCTCAAAACTGCCATATCTCGCGAACGGATTGACCAATACGCAAAGCTTCTGTTGCATCTGAAAGTAGAAACTCGCCCCATTACAACGGTATGAGTAGTTTTCCCCTAGGCCGTTCTAGTTATTTGTTTCGAGCATCAGAACTGCGAAAATTTGGAGTTTCTCAAGCGTTTCTTACTTCAAAACTGCCATATCTCGCGAACGGATTGACCAATCCGAAAAGTTTCTGTTGCATCTGAAAGTAGAAACTAGCCCCATTACAACGGTATGAGTAGTTTTCCCCTAGACCGTTCTAGTTATTCGTTTCGAGCATCAGAACTGCGAAAATTTGGAGTTTCTCAAGCGTTTCTTACCTCAAAACTGCCATATCTCGCGAACGGATTGACCAATGCGCAAAGTTTCTGTTGCATCTGAAAGTAGAAACTCGCCCCATTACAACGGTATGAGTAGTTTTCCCCTAGGCCTTTCTAGTTATTCGTTTCGAGCATCAGAACTGCTAAAATTTGGAGTTTCTCAAGCGTTTCTTACCTCAAAACTGCCACATCTCGCGAACGGATTGACCAATCCGCAAAGTTTCTGTTGCATCTGAAAGTAGAAACTCGCCCCATTACAACGGTATAAGTAGTTATCCCCTAGGCCGTTCTAGTTATTCGTTTCGAGCATCAGAACTGCGATAATTTGGAGTTTCTCAAGCGTTTCTTACTTCTAATCTGCCATATCTCGCGAACGGATTGACCAATCCGCAAAGTTTCTGTTGCATCTGAAAGTAGAAACTCGCCCCATTACAACGGTATAAGTAGTTATCCCCTAGGCCGTTCTAGTTATTCGTTTCGAGCATCAGAACTGCGAAAATTTGGAGTTTCTCAAGCGTTTCTTACCTCAAAACTGCCATATCTCGCGAACGGATTGACCAATCCGCAAAGTTTCTGTTGCATCTGAAAGTAGAAACTCGCCCCATTACAACAGTATGAGTAGTTTTCCCCTAGGCCGTTCTAGTTATTCGTTTCGAGCCTCAGAACTGCGAAAATTTGGTGTTTCTCAAGCGTTTCTTACCTCAAAACTGCCATATCTCGCGAACGGATTGACCAATCCGCAAAGTTTCTGTTGCATCCGAAAGTAGAAACTAGCCCCATTACAACGGTATGAGTAGTTTTCCCCTAGACCCTTCTAGTTATTCGTTTCGAGCATCAGAACTACGAAAATTTGGAGTTTCTCATGCGTTTCTTACCTCAAAACTGCCATATCTCGCGAACGGATTGACCAATCCGCAAAGTTTCTGTTGCATCTGAAAGTAGAAACTAGCCCCATTACAACAGTATGAGTAGTTTTCCCCTAGACCGTTCTAGTTATTCGTTTCGAGCATCAGAACTGCGAAAATTTGGAGTTTCTCAAGCGTTTCTTACCTCAAAACTGCCATATCTCGCGAACGGATTGAACAATCCGCAAAGTTTCTTTTGCATCTGAAAGTAGAAACTAGCCCTATTACAACGGTATGAGTAGTTTTCCCCTAGACCGTTCTAGTTATTCGTTTCGAGCATCAGAACTGCGAAAAATTGGAGTTTCTCAAGCGTTTCTTACCTCAAAACTGCCATATCTCGCGAACGGATTGACCAATCCGCAAAGTTTCTGTTGCATCTGAAAGTAGAAACTCGCCCCATTACAACGGTATAAGTAGTTATCCCCTAGGCCGTTCTAGTTATTCGTTTCGAGCATCAGAACTGCGAAAATTTGGAGTTTCTCAAGCGTTTCTTACCTCAAAACTGCCATATCTCGCGAACGGATTGACCAATCCGCAAAGTTTCTGTCGCATCTGAAAGTAGAAACTAGCCCTATTACAACGGTATGAGTAGTTTTCCCCTAGGCCGTTCTAGTTATTCGTTTCGAGCATCAGAACTGCGAAAATTTGGAGTTTCTCAAGCGTTTCTTACCTCAAAACTGCCATATCTCGCGAACGGATTGACCAATCCGAAAAGTTTCTGTTGCATCCGAAAGTAGAAACTAGCCCCATTACAACGGTATGAGTAGTTTTCCCCTAGACCGTTCTAGTTATTCGTTTCGAGCATCAGAACTGCGAAAATTTTAAGTTTCTCAAGCGTTTCTTACCCCAAAACTGCCATATCTCGCGAACGGATTGACCAATCCGCAAAATTTCTCTTGCATCTGAAAGTCGAAACACGCCCCATTACAACGGCATGAGTAGTTTTCCCCTAGGCCGCTCTAGTTATTCGTTTCGAGCCTCAGAACTGCGAAAATTTGGTGTTTCTCAAGCGTTTCTTACCTCAAAACTGCCATATCTCGCGAACGGATTGACCAATCCGCAAAGTTTCTGTTGCATCTGAAAGTAGAAACTAGCCCTATTACAACGGTATGAGTAGTTTTCCCCTAGACCGTTCTAGTTATTCGTTTCGAGCATCAGAACTGCGAAAATTTGGAGTTTCTCAAGCGTTTGTTACATCAAAACTGCCATATCTCGCGAACGGATTGACCAATCCGCAAAGTTTCTGTTGCATCTGAATGTAGAAACTAGCCCCATTACAACGGTATGAGTAGTTTTCCCCTAGACCGTTCTAGTTATTCGTTTCGAGCATCAGAACTGCGAAAATTTGGAGTTTCTCAAGCGTTTCTTACCTCAAAACTGCCATATCTCGCGAACGGATTGACCAATGCGCAAAGTTTCTGTTGCATCTGAAAGTAGAAACTCGCCCCATTACAACGGTATGAGTAGTTTTCCCCTAGGCCTTTCTAGTTATTCGTTTCGAGCATCAGAACTGCTAAAATTTGGAGTTTCTCAAGCGTTTCTTACCTCAAAACTGCCACATCTCGCGAACGGATTGACCAATCCGCAAAGTTTCTGTTGCATCTGAAAGTAGAAACTCGCCCCATTACAACGGTATAAGTAGTTATCCCCTAGGCCGTTCTAGTTATTCGTTTCGAGCATCAGAACTGCGAAAATTTGGAGTATCTCAAGCGTTTCTTACTTCAAAACTGCCATATCTCGCGAACGGATTGACCAATCCGAAAAGTATCTGTTGCATCCGAAAGTAGAAACTAGCCCCATTACAACGGTATGAGTAGTTTTCCCCTAGACCGCTCTAGTTATTGGTTTCCAGCATCAGAACTGCGAAAATTTGGAGTTTCTCAAGCGTTTCTTACATCAAAACTGCCATATCTCGCGAACGGATTGACCAATCCGAAAAGTTTCTGTTGCATCCGAAAGTAGAAACTAGCCCCATTACAACGGTATGAGTAGTTTTCCCCTAGACCGTTCTAGTTATTCGTTTCGAGCATCAGAACTGCGAAAATTTTAAGTTTCTCAAGCGTTTCTTACCCCAAAACTGCCATATCTCGCGAACGGATTGACCAATCCGCAAAATTTCTCTTGCATCTGAAAGTCGAAACACGCCCCATTACAACGGCATGAGTAGTTTTCCCCTAGGCCGCTCTAGTTATTCGTTTCGAGCCTCAGAACTGCGAAAATTTGGTGTTTCTCAAGCGTTTCTTACCTCAAAACTGCCATATCTCGCGAACGGATTGACCAATCCGCAAAGTTTCTGTTGCATCTGAAAGTAGAAACTAGCCCTATTACAACGGTATGAGTAGTTTTCCCCTAGACCGTTCTAGTTATTCGTTTCGAGCATCAGAACTGCGAAAATTTGGAGTTTCTCAAGCGTTTGTTACATCAAAACTGCCATATCTCGCGAACGGATTGACCAATCCGCAAAGTTTCTGTTGCATCTGAAAGTAGAAGCTCGCCCCATTACAACGGTATAAGTAGTTATCCCCTAGGCCGTTCTAGTTATTCGTTTCGAGCATCAGAACTGCGAAAATTTGGAGTTTCTCAAGCGTTTCTTACCTCAAAACTGCCATATCTCGCGAACGGATTGACCAATCCGCAAAGTTTCTGTTGCATCTGAAAGTAGAAACTCGCCCCATTACAACAGTGTGAGTAGTTTTCCCCTAGGCCGTTCTAGTTATTCGTTTCGAGCATCAGAACTGCGAAAATTTGGAGTTTCTCAAGCGTTTCTTACCTCAAAACTGCCATATCTCGCGAACGGATTGACCAATCCGCAAAGTTTCTGTTGCATCTGAAAGTAGAAACTAGCCCCATTACAACGGTATGAGTAGTTTTCCCCTAGGCCGTTCTAGTTATTCGTTTCGAGCATCAGAACTGCGAAAACTTTGAGTTTCACAAGCGTTTCTTACCTCAAAACTGCCATATCTCGCGAACGGATTGACCAATCCGCAAAGTTTCTGTTGCATCTGAAAGTAGAAACTAGCCCCATTACAACGGTATGAGTAGTTTTCCCCTAGACCGTTCTAGTTATTCGTTTCGAGCATCAGAACTGCGAAAATTTGGAGTTTCTCAAGCGTTTCTTACCTCAAAACTGCCATATCTCGCGAACGGATTGACCAATCCGAAAAGTTTCTGTTGCATCTGATAGTAGAAACTAGCCCCATTACAACGGTGTGAGTAGTTTTCCCCTAGACCGTTCTAGTTATTCGTTTCGAGCATCAGAACTGCGAAAATTTGGAGTTTCTCAAGCGTTTCTTACCTCAAAACTGCCATATCTCGCGAACGGATTGACCAATCCGCAAAGTTTCTGTTGCATCTGAAAGTAGAAACTCGCCCCATTACAAAGGTATGAGTAGTTTTCCCCTAGGCCGTTCTAGTTATTGGTTTCGAGTATCAGAACTGCGAAAATTTGGAGCTTCTCAAGCGTTTCTTACCTCAAAACTGCCATATCTCGCGAACGTATTGACCAATCCGCAAAGTTTCTGTTGCATCTGAAAGTAGAAACTAGCCCCATTACAACGGTATGAGTAGTTTTCCCCTAGCCCGTTCTAGTTATTCGTTTCGGGCATCAGAACTGCGAAAACTTTGAGTTTCTCAAGCGTTTCTTACCTCAAAACTGCCATATCTCGCGAACGGATTGACCAATCCGCAAAGTTTCTGTTGCATCTGAAAGTAGAAACTAGCCCCATTACAACGGTATGAGTAGTTTTCCCCTAGCCCGTTCTAGTTATTCGTTTCGAGCATCAGAACTGCGAAAATTTGGAGTATCTCAAGCGTTTCTTACTTCAAAACTGCCATATCTCGCGAACGGATTGACCAATCCGAAAAGTATCTGTTGCATCCGAAAGTAGAAACTAGCCCCATTACAACGGTATGAGTAGTTTTCCCCTAGACCGTTCTAGTTATTGGTTTCGAGCATCAGAACTGCGAAAATTTGGAGTTTCTCAAGCGTTTCTTACATCAAAACTGCCATATCTCGCGAACGGATTGACCAATCCGCAAAGTGTCTGTTGCATCTGAAAATAGAAACTAGCCCCATTACAACGGTATGAGTAGTTTTCCCCTAGACCGTTCTAGTTATTCGTTTCGAGCATCAGAACTGCGAAAATTTGGAGTTTCTCAAGCGTTTCTTACCTCAAAACTGCCATATCTCGCGAACGGATTGACCAATACGCAAAGTTTCTGTTGCATCTGAAAGTAGAAACTCGCCCCATTACAACGGTATGAGTAGTTTTCCCCTAGGCCGTTCTAGTTATTTGTTTCGAGCATCAGAACTGCGAAAATTTGGAGTTTCTCAAGCGTTTCTTACTTCAAAACTGCCATATCTCGCGAACGGATTGACCAATCCGAAAAGTTTCTGTTGCAACTGAAAGTAGAAACTAGCCCCATTACAACGGTATGAGTAGTTTTCCCCTAGGCCGTTCTAGTTATTTGTTTCGAGCATCAGAACTGCGATAATTTGGAGTTTCTCAAGCGTTTCTTACTTCTAATCTGCCATATCTCGCGAACGGATTGACCAATCCGAAAAGTTTCTGTTGCATCTGATAGTAGAAACTAGCCCCATTACAACGGTGTGAGTAGTTTTCCCCTAGACCGTTCTAGTTATTCGTTTCGAGCATCAGAACTGCGAAAATTTGGAGTTTCTCAAGCGTTTCTTACCTCAAAACTGCCATATCTCGCGAACGGATTGACCAATCCGCAAAGTTTCTGTTGCATCTGAAAGTAGAAACTCGCCCCATTACAAAGGTATGAGTAGTTTTCCCCTAGGCCGTTCTAGTTATTCGTTTCGAGCATCAGAACTGCGAAAATTTGGAGCTTCTCAAGCGTTTCTTACCTCAAAACTGCCATATCTCGCGAACGTATTGACCAATCCGCAAAGTTTCTGTTGCATCTGAAAGTAGAAACTAGCCCCATTACAACGGTATGAGTAGTTTTCCCCTAGCCCGTTCTAGTTATTCGTTTCGGGCATCAGAACTGCGAATACTTTGAGTTTCTCAAGCGTTTCTTACCTCAAAACTGCCATATCTCGCGAACGGATTGACCAATCCGAAAAGTATCTGTTGCATCCGAAAGTAGAAACTAGCCCCATTACAACGGTATGAGTAGTTTTCCCCTAGACCGTTCTAGTTATTGGTTTCGAGCATCAGAACTGCGAAAATTTGGAGTTTCTCAAGCGTTTCTTACATCAAAACTGCCATATCTCGCGAACGGATTGACCAATCCGCAAAGTGTCTGTTGCATCTGAAAATAGAAACTAGCCCCATTACAACGGTATGAGTAGTTTTCCCCTAGACCGTTCTAGTTATTCGTTTCGAGCATCAGAACTGCGAAAATTTGGAGTTTCTCAAGCGTTTCTTACCTCAAAACTGCCATATCTCGCGAACGGATTGACCAATACGCAAAGTTTCTGTTGCATCTGAAAGTAGAAACTCGCCCCATTACAACGGTATGAGTAGTTTTCCCCTAGGCCGTTCTAGTTATTTGTTTCGAGCATCAGAACTGCGAAAATTTGGAGTTTCTCAAGCGTTTCTTACTTCAAAACTGCCATATCTCGCGAACGGATTGACCAATCCGAAAAGTTTCTGTTGCATCTGAAAGTAGAAACTAGCCCCATTACAACGGTATGAGTAGTTTTCCCCTAGGCCGTTCTAGTTATTTGTTTCGAGCATCAGAACTGCGATAATTTGGAGTTTCTCAAGCGTTTCTTACTTCTAATCTGCCATATCTCGCGAACGGATTGACCAATCCGCAAAGTTTCTGTTGCATCTGAAAGTAGAAACTCGCCCCATTACAAAGGTATGAGTAGTTTTCCCCTAGGCCGTTCTAGTTATTCGTTTCGAGCATCAGAACTGCGAAAATTTGGAGCTTCTCAAGCGTTTCTTACCTCAAAACTGCCATATCTCGCGAACGTATTGACCAATCCGCAAAGTTTCTGTTGCATCTGAAAGTAGAAACTAGCCCCATTACAACGGTATGAGTAGTTTTCCCCTAGCCCGTTCTAGTTATTCGTTTCGGGCATCAGAACTGCGAAAACTTTGAGTTTCTCAAGCGTTTCTTACCTCAAAACTGCCATATCTCGCGAACGGATTGACCAATCCGAAAAGTATCTGTTGCATCCGAAAGTAGAAACTAGCCCCATTACAACGGTATGAGTAGTTTTCCCCTAGACCGTTCTAGTTATTGGTTTCGAGCATCAGAACTGCGAAAATTTGGAGTTTCTCAAGCGTTTCTTACATCAAAACTGCCATATCTCGCGAACGGATTGACCAATCCGCAAAGTGTCTGTTGCATCTGATAATAGAAACTAGCCCCATTACAACGGTATGAGTAGTTTTCCCCTAGACCGTTCTAGTTATTCGTTTCGAGCATCAGAACTGCGAAAATTTGGAGTTTCTCAAGCGTTTCTTACCTCAAAACTGCCATATCTCGCGAACGGATTGACCAATACGCAAAGTTTCTGTTGCATCTGAAAGTAGAAACTCGCCCCATTACAACGGTATGAGTAGTTTTCCCCTAGGCCGTTCTAGTTATTTGTTTCGAGCATCAGAACTGCGAAAATTTGGAGTTTCTCAAGCGTTTCTTACTTCAAAACTGCCATATCTCGCGAACGGATTGACCAATCCGAAAAGTTTCTGTTGCATCTGAAAGTAGAAACTAGCCTCATTACAACGGTATGAGTAGTTTTCCCCTAGGCCGTTCTAGTTATTTGTTTCGAGCATCAGAACTGCGATAATTTGGAGTTTCTCAAGCGTTTCTTACTTCTAATCTGCCATATCTCGCGAACGGATTGACCAATCCGAAAAGTTTCTGTTGCATCTGATAGTAGAAACTAGCCCCATTACAACGGTGTGAGTAGTTTTCCCCTAGACCGTTCTAGTTATTCGTTTCGAGCATCAGAACTGCGAAAATTTGGAGTTTCTCAAGGGTTTCTTACCTCAAAACTGCCATATCTCGCGAACGGATTGACCAATCCGCAAAGTTTCTGTTGCATCTGAAAGTAGAAACTCGCCCCATTACAAAGGTATGAGTAGTTTTCCCCTAGGCCGTCCTAGTTATTCGTTTCGAGCATCAGAACTGCGAAAATTTGGAGCTTCTCAAGCGTTTCTTACCTCAAAACTGCCATATCTCGCGAACGTATTGACCAATCCGCAAAGTTTCTGTTGCATCTGAAAGTAGAAACTAGCCCCATTACAACGGTATGAGTAGTTTTCCCCTAGCCCGTTCTAGTTATTCGTTTCGGGCATCAGAACTGCGAAAACTTTGAGTTTCTCAAGCGTTTCTTACCTCAAAACTGCCATATCTCGCGAACGGATTGACCAATCCGAAAAGTATCTGTTGCATCCGAAAGTAGAAACTAGCCCCATTACAACGGTATGAGTAGTTTTCCCCTAGACCGTTCTAGTTATTGGTTTCGAGCATCAGAACTGCGAAAATTTGGAGTTTCTCAAGCGTTTCTTACATCAAAACTGCCATATCTCGCGAACGGATTGACCAATCCGCAAAGTGTCTGTTGCATCTGAAAATAGAAACTAGCCCCATTACAACGGTATGAGTAGTTTTCCCCTAGACCGTTCTAGTTATTCGTTTCGAGCATCAGAACTGCGAAAATTTGGAGTTTCTCAAGCGTTTCTTACCTCAAAACTGCCATATCTCGCGAACGGATTGACCAATACGCAAAGTTTCTGTTGCATCTGAAAGTAGAAACTCGCCCCATTACAACGGTATGAGTAGTTTTCCCCTAGGCCGTTCTAGTTATTTGTTTCGAGCATCAGAACTGCGAAAATTTGGAGTTTCTCAAGCGTTTCTTACTTCAAAACTGCCATATCTCGCGAACGGATTGACCAATCCGAAAAGTTTCTGTTGCATCTGAAAGTAGAAACTAGCCCCATTACAACGGTATGAGTAGTTTTCCCCTAGGCCGTTCTAGTTATTTGTTTCGAGCATCAGAACTGCGATAATTTGGAGTTTCTCAAGCGTTTCTTACTTCTAATCTGCCATATCTCGCGAACGGATTGACCAATCCGAAAAGTTTCTGTTGCATCTGATAGTAGAAACTAGCCCCATTACAACGGTGTGAGTAGTTTTCCCCTAGACCGTTCTAGTTATTCGTTTCGAGCATCAGAACTGCGAAAATTTGGAGTTTCTCAAGCGTTTCTTACCTCAAAACTGCCATATCTCGCGAACGGATTGACCAATCCGCAAAGTTTCTGTTGCATCTGAAAGTAGAAACTCGCCCCATTACAAAGGTATGAGTAGTTTTCCCCTAGGCCGTCCTAGTTATTCGTTTCGAGCATCAGAACTGCGAAAATTTGGAGCTTCTCAAGCGTTTCTTACATCAAAACTGCCATATCTCGCGAACGTATTGACCAATCCGCAAAGTTTCTGTTGCATCTGAAAGTAGAAACTAGCCCCATTACAACGGTATGAGTAGTTTTCCCCTAGCCCGTTCTAGTTATTCGTTTCGGGCATCAGAACTGCGAAAACTTTGAGTTTCTCAAGCGTTTCTTACCTCAAAACTGCCATATCTCGCGAACGGATTGACCAATCCGCAAAGTTTCTGTTGCATCTGAAAGTAGAAACTAGCCCCATTACAACGGTATGAGTAGTTTTCCCCTAGCCCGTTCTAGTTATTCGTTTCGAGCATCAGAACTGCGAAAACTTTGAGTTTCTCAAGCGTTTCTTACCTCAAAACTGCCATATCTCGCGAACGGATTGACCAATCCGCAAAGTTTCTGTTGCATCTGAAAGTAGAAACTAGCCCCATTACATCGGTATGAGTAGTTTTCCCCTAGACCGTTCTAGATATTCGTTTCGAGCATCAGAACTGCGAAAATTTGGAGTTTCTCAAGCGTTTCTTACCTCAAAACTGCCATATCTCGCGAACGGATTGACCAATCCGCAAAGTTTCTGTTGCATCTGAAAGTAGAAACTCGCCCCATTACAACGGTATAAGTAGTTATCCCCTAGGCCGTTCTAGTTATTCGTTTCGAGCATCAGAACTGCGAAAATTTGGAGTATCTCAAGCGTTTCTTACTTCAAAACTGCCATATCTTGCGAACGGATTGACCAATCCGAAAAGTATCTGTTGCATCCGAAAGTAGAAACTAGCCCCATTACAACGGTATGAGTAGTTTTCCCCTAGACCGTTCTAGTTATTGGTTTCGAGCATCAGAACTGCGAAAATTTGGAGTTTCTCAAGCGTTTCTTACATCAAAACTGCCATATCTCGCGAACGGATTGACCAATCCGCAAAGTGTCTGTTGCATCTGAAAATAGAAACTAGCCCCATTACAACGGTATGAGTAGTTTTCCCCTAGACCGTTCTAGTTATTCGTTTCGAGCATCAGAACTGCGATAATTTGGAGTTTCTCAAGCGTTTCTTACTTCTAATCTGCCATATCTCGCGAACGGATTGACCAATCCGAAAAGTTTCTGTTGCATCTGATAGTAGAAACTAGCCCCATTACAACGGTGTGAGTAGTTTTCCCCTAGACCGTTCTAGTTATTCGTTTCGAGCATCAGAACTGCGAAAATTTGGAGTTTCTCAAGCGTTTCTTACCTCAAAACTGCCATATCTCGCGAACGGATTGACCAATCCGCAAAGTTTCTGTTGCATCTGAAAGTAGAAACTCGCCCCATTACAAAGGTATGAGTAGTTTTCCCCTAGGCCGTTCTAGTTATTCGTTTCGAGCATCAGAACTGCGAAAACTTTGAGTTTCTCAAGCGTTTCTTACCTCAAAACTGCCATATCTCGCGAACGGATTGACCAATCCGCAAAGTTTCTGTTGCATCTGAAAGTAGAAACTAGCCCCATTACATCGGTATGAGTAGTTTTCCCCTAGACCGTTCTAGATATTCGTTTCGAGCATCAGAACTGCGAAAATTTGGAGTTTCTCAAGCGTTTCTTACCTCAAAACTGCCATATCTCGCGAACGGATTGACCAATCCGCAAAGTTTCTGTTGCATCTGAAAGTAGAAGCTCGCCCCATTACAACGGTATAAGTAGTTATCCCCTAGGCCGTTCTAGTTATTCGTTTCGAGCATCAGAACTGCGAAAATTTGGAGTTTCTCAAGCGTTTCTTACCTCAAAACTGCCATATCTCGCGAACGGATTGACCAATCCGCAAAGTTTCTGTTGCATCTGAAAGTAGAAACTCGCCCCATTACAACGGTATGAGTAGTTTTCCCCTAGGCCGTTCTAGTTATTTGTTTCGAGCATCAGAACTGCGAAAATTTGGAGTTTCTCAAGCGTTTCTTACTTCAAAACTGCCATATCTCGCGAACGGATTGACCAATCCGAAAAGTTTCTGTTGCAACTGAAAGTAGAAACTAGCCCCATTACAACGGTATGAGTAGTTTTCCCCTAGGCCGTTCTAGTTATTTGTTTCGAGCATCAGAACTGCGAAAATTTGGAGTTTCTCAAGCGTTTCTTACTTCTAATCTGCCATATCTCGCGAACGGATTGACCAATCCGAAAAGTTTCTGTTGCATCTGAAAGTAGAAACTCGCCCCATTACAAAGGTATGAGTAGTTTTCCCCTAGGCCGTCCTAGTTATTCGTTTCGAGCATCAGAACTGCGAAAATTTGGAGCTTCTCAAGCGTTTCTTACCTCAAAACTGCCATATCTCGCGAACGTATTGACCAATCCGCAAAGTTTCTGTTGCATCTGAAAGTAGAAACTAGCCCCATTACAACGGTATGAGTAGTTTTCCCCTAGCCCGTTCTAGTTATTCGTTTCGGGCATCAGAACTGCGAAAACTTTGAGTTTCTCAAGCGTTTCTTACCTCAAAACTGCCATATCTCGCGAACGGATTGACCAATCCGAAAAGTATCTGTTGCATCCGAAAGTAGAAACTAGCCCCATTACAACGGTATGAGTAGTTTTCCCCTAGACCGTTCTAGTTATTGGTTTCGAGCATCAGAACTGCGAAAATTTGGAGTTTCTCAAGCGTTTCTTACATCAAAACTGCCATATCTCGCGAACGGATTGACCAATCCGCAAAGTGTCTGTTGCATCTGAAAATAGAAACTAGCCCCATTACAACGGTATGAGTAGTTTTCCCCTAGACCGTTCTAGTTATTCGTTTCGAGCATCAGAACTGCGAAAATTTGGAGTTTCTCAAGCGTTTCTTACCTCAAAACTGCCATATCTCGCGAACGGATTGACCAATACGCAAAGTTTCTGTTGCATCTGAAAGTAGAAACTCGCCCCATTACAACGGTATGAGTAGTTTTCCCCTAGGCCGTTCTAGTTATTTGTTTCGAGCATCAGAACTGCGAAAATTTGGAGTTTCTCAAGCGTTTCTTACTTCAAAACTGCCATATCTCGCGAACGGATTGACCAATCCGAAAAGTTTCTGTTGCATCTGAAAGTAGAAACTAGCCCCATTACAACGGTATGAGTAGTTTTCCCCTAGGCCGTTCTAGTTATTTGTTTCGAGCATCAGAACTGCGATAATTTGGAGTTTCTCAAGCGTTTCTTACTTCTAATCTGCCATATCTCGCGAACGGATTGACCAATCCGAAAAGTTTCTGTTGCATCTGATAGTAGAAACTAGCCCCATTACAACGGTGTGAGTAGTTTTCCCCTAGACCGTTCTAGTTATTCGTTTCGAGCATCAGAACTGCGAAAATTTGGAGTTTCTCAAGCGTTTCTTACCTCAAAACTGCCATATCTCGCGAACGGATTGACCAATCCGCAAAGTTTCTGTTGCATCTGAAAGTAGAAACTCGCCCCATTACAAAGGTATGAGTAGTTTTCCCCTAGGCCGTCCTAGTTATTCGTTTCGAGCATCAGAACTGCGAAAATTTGGAGCTTCTCAAGCGTTTCTTACCTCAAAACTGCCATATCTCGCGAACGTATTGACCAATCCGCAAAGTTTCTGTTGCATCTGAAAGTAGAAACTAGCCCCATTACAACGGTATGAGTAGTTTTCCCCTAGCCCGTTCTAGTTATTCGTTTCGGGCATCAGAACTGCCAAAACTTTGAGTTTCTCAAGCGTTTCTTACCTCAAAACTGCCATATCTCGCGAACGGATTGACCAATCCGCAAAGTTTCTGTTGCATCTGAAAGTAGAAACTAGCCCCATTACAACGGTATGAGTAGTTTTCCCCTAGCCCGTTCTAGTTATTCGTTTCGAGCATCAGAACTGCGAAAACTTTGAGTTTCTCAAGCGTTTCTTACCTCAAAACTGCCATATCTCGCGAACGGATTGACCAATCCGCAAAGTTTCTGTTGCATCTGAAAGTAGAAACTAGCCCCATTACATCGGTATGAGTAGTTTTCCCCTAGACCGTTCTAGATATTCGTTTCGAGCATCAGAACTGCGAAAATTTGGAGTTTCTCAAGCGTTTCTTACCTCAAAACTGCCATATCTCGCGAACGGATTGACCAATCCGCAAAGTTTCTGTTGCATCTGAAAGTAGAAACTCGCCCCATTACAACGGTATAAGTAGTTATCCCCTAGGCCGTTCTAGTTATTCGTTTCGAGCATCAGAACTGCGAAAATTTGGAGTATCTCAAGCGTTTCTTACTTCAAAACTGCCATATCTTGCGAACGGATTGACCAATCCGAAAAGTATCTGTTGCATCCGAAAGTAGAAACTAGCCCCATTACAACGGTATGAGTAGTTTTCCCCTAGACCGTTCTAGTTATTGGTTTCGAGCATCAGAACTGCGAAAATTTGGAGTTTCTCAAGCGTTTCTTACATCAAAACTGCCATATCTCGCGAACGGATTGACCAATCCGCAAAGTGTCTGTTGCATCTGAAAATAGAAACTAGCCCCATTACAACGGTATGAGTAGTTTTCCCCTAGACCGTTCTAGTTATTCGTTTCGAGCATCAGAACTGCGATAATTTGGAGTTTCTCAAGCGTTTCTTACTTCTAATCTGCCATATCTCGCGAACGGATTGACCAATCCGAAAAGTTTCTGTTGCATCTGATAGTAGAAACTAGCCCCATTACAACGGTGTGAGTAGTTTTCCCCTAGACCGTTCTAGTTATTCGTTTCGAGCATCAGAACTGCGAAAATTTGGAGTTTCTCAAGCGTTTCTTACCTCAAAACTGCCATATCTCGCGAACGGATTGACCAATCCGCAAAGTTTCTGTTGCATCTGAAAGTAGAAACTCGCCCCATTACAAAGGTATGAGTAGTTTTCCCCTAGGCCGTTCTAGTTATTCGTTTCGAGCATCAGAACTGCGAAAACTTTGAGTTTCTCAAGCGTTTCTTACCTCAAAACTGCCATATCTCGCGAACGGATTGACCAATCCGCAAAGTTTCTGTTGCATCTGAAAGTAGAAACTAGCCCCATTACATCGGTATGAGTAGTTTTCCCCTAGACCGTTCTAGATATTCGTTTCGAGCATCAGAACTGCGAAAATTTGGAGTTTCTCAAGCGTTTCTTACCTCAAAACTGCCATATCTCGCGAACGGATTGACCAATCCGCAAAGTTTCTGTTGCATCTGAAAGTAGAAACTCGCCCCATTACAACGGTATAAGTAGTTTTCCCCTAGACCGTTCTAGTTATTCGTTTCGAGCATCAGAACTGCGAAAATTTGGAGTATCTCAAGCGTTTCTTACTTCAAAACTGCCATATCTCGCGAACGGATTGACCAATCCGAAAAGTATCTGTTGCATCCGAAAGTAGAAACTAGCCCCATTACAACGGTATGAGTAGTTTTCCCCTAGACCGTTCTAGTTATTGGTTTCGAGCATCAGAACTGCGAAAATTTGGAGTTTCTCAAGCGTTTCTTACATCAAAACTGCCATATCTCGCGAACGGATTGACCAATCCGCAAAGTGTCTGTTGCATCTGAAAGTAGAAACTAGCCCCATTACAACGGTATGAGTAGTTTTCCCCTAGACCGTTCTAGTTATTCGTTTCGAGCATCAGAACTGCGAAAATTTGGAGTTTCTCAAGCGTTTCTTACCTCAAAACTGCCATATCTCGCGAACGGATTGACCAATACGCAAAGTTTCTGTTGCATCTGAAAGTAGAAACTCGCCCCATTACAACGGTATGAGTAGTTTTCCCCTAGGCCGTTCTAGTTATTTGTTTCGAGCATCAGAACTGCGAAAATTTGGAGTTTCTCAAGCGTTTCTTACTTCAAAACTGCCATATCTCGCGAACGGATTGACCAATCCGAAAAGTTTCTGTTACATCTGAAAGTAGAAACTAGCCCCATTACAACGGTATGAGTAGTTTTCCCCTAGGCCGTTCTAGTTATTTGTTTCGAGCATCAGAACTGCGATAATTTGGAGTTTCTCAAGCGTTTCTTACTTCTAATCTGCCATATATCGCGAACGGATTGACCAATCCGAAAAGTTTCTGTTGCGTCTGATAGTAGAAACTAGCCCCATTACAACGGTGTGAGTAGTTTTCCCCTAGACCGTTCTAGTTATTCGTTTCGAGCATCAGAACTGCGAAAATTTGGAGTTTCTCAAGCGTTTCTTACCTCAAAACTGCCATATCTCGCGAACGGATTGACCAATCCGCAAAGTTTCTGTTGCATCTGAAAGTAGAAACTCGCCCCATTACAAAGGTATGAGTAGTTTTCCCCTAGGCCGTTCTAGTTATTCGTTTCGAGCATCAGAACTGCGAAAATTTGGAGCTTCTCAAGCGTTTCTTACCTCAAAACTGCCATATCTCGCGAACGTATTGACCAATCCGCAAAGTTTCTGTTGCATCTGAAAGTAGAAACTAGCCCCATTACAACGGTATGAGTAGTTTTCCCCTAGCCCGTTCTAGTTATTCGTTTCGGGCATCAGAACTGCGAAAACTTTGAGTTTCTCAAGCGTTTCTTACCTCAAAACTGCCATATCTCGCGAACGGATTGACCAATCCGCAAAGTTTCTGTTGCATCTGAAAGTAGAAACTAGCCCCATTACAACGGTATGAGTAGTTTTCCCCTAGCCCGTTCTAGTTATTCGTTTCGAGCATCAGAACTGCGAAAACTTTGAGTTTCTCAAGCGTTTCTTACCTCAAAACTGCCATATCTCGCGAACGGATTGACCAATCCGCAAAGTTTCTGTTGCATCTGAAAGTAGAAACTAGCCCCATTACATCGGTATGAGTAGTTTTCCCCTAGACCGTTCTAGATATTCGTTTCGAGCATCAGAACTGCGAAAATTTGGAGTTTCTCAAGCGTTTCTTACCTCAAAACTGCCATATCTCGCGAACGGATTGACCAATCCGCAAAGTTTCTGTTGCATCTGAAAGTAGAAACTCGCCCCATTACAACGGTATAAGTAGTTATCCCCTAGGCCGTTCTAGTTATTCGTTTCGAGCATCAGAACTGCGAAAATTTGGAGTATCTCAAGCGTTTCTTACTTCAAAACTGCCATATCTTGCGAACGGATTGACCAATCCGAAAAGTATCTGTTGCATCCGAAAGTAGAAACTAGCCCCATTACAACGGTATGAGTAGTTTTCCCCTAGACCGTTCTAGTTATTGGTTTCGAGCATCAGAACTGCGAAAATTTGGAGTTTCTCAAGCGTTTCTTACATCAAAACTGCCATATCTCGCGAACGGATTGACCAATCCGCAAAGTGTCTGTTGCATCTGAAAATAGAAACTAGCCCCATTACAACGGTATGAGTAGTTTTCCACTAGACCGTTCTAGTTATTCGTTTCGAGCATCAGAACTGCGAAAATTTGGAGTTTCTCAAGCGTTTCTTACCTCAAAACTGCCATATCTCGCGAACGGATTGACCAATACGCAAAGTTTCTGTTGCATCTGAAAGTAGAAACTCGCCCCATTACAACGGTATGAGTAGTTTTCCCCTAGGCCGTTCTAGTTATTTGTTTCGAGCATCAGAACTGCGAAAATTTGGAGTTTCTCAAGCGTTTCTTACTTCAAAACTGCCATATCTCGCGAACGGATTGACCAATCCGAAAAGTTTCTGTTGCATCTGAAAGTAGAAACTAGCCCCATTACAACGGTATGAGTAGTTTTCCCCTAGGCCGTTCTAGTTATTTGTTTCGAGCATCAGAACTGCGATAATTTGGAGTTTCTCAAGCGTTTCTTACATCAAAACTGCCATATCTCGCGAACGGATTGACCAATCCGCAAAGTGTCTGTTGCATCTGAAAGTAGAAACTAGCCCCATTACAACGGTATGAGTAGTTTTCCCCTAGACCGTTCTAGTTATTCGTTTCGAGCATCAGAACTGCGAAAATTTGGAGTTTCTCAAGCGTTTCTTACCTCAAAACTGCCATATCTCGCGAACGGATTGACCAATACGCAAAGTTTCTGTTGCATCTGAAAGTAGAAACTCGCCCCATTACAACGGTATGAGTAGTTTTCCCCTAGGCCGTTCTAGTTATTTGTTTCGAGCATCAGAACTGCGATAATTTGGAGTTTCTCAAGCGTTTCTTACTTCTAATCTGCCATATATCGCGAACGGATTGACCAATCCGAAAAGTTTCTGTTGCGTCTGATAGTAGAAACTAGCCCCATTACAACGGTGTGAGTAGTTTTCCCCTAGACCGTTCTAGTTATTCGTTTCGAGCATCAGAACTGCGAAAATTTGGAGTTTCTCAAGCGTTTCTTACCTCAAAACTGCCATATCTCGCGAACGGATTGACCAATCCGCAAAGTTTCTGTTGCATCTGAAAGTAGAAACTCGCCCCATTACAAAGGTATGAGTAGTTTTCCCCTAGGCCGTTCTAGTTATTCGTTTCGAGCATCAGAACTGCGAAAATTTGGAGCTTCTCAAGCGTTTCTTACCTCAAAACTGCCATATCTCGCGAACGTATTGACCAATCCGCAAAGTTTCTGTTGCATCTGAAAGTAGAAACTAGCCCCATTACAACGGTATGAGTAGTTTTCCCCTAGCCCGTTCTAGTTATTCGTTTCGGGCATCAGAACTGCGAAAACTTTGAGTTTCTCAAGCGTTTCTTACCTCAAAACTGCCATATCTCGCGAACGGATTGACCAATCCGCAAAGTTTCTGTTGCATCTGAAAGTAGAAACTAGCCCCATTACAACGGTATGAGTAGTTTTCCCCTAGCCCGTTCTAGTTATTCGTTTCGAGCATCAGAACTGCGAAAACTTTGAGTTTCTCAAGCGTTTCTTACCTCAAAACTGCCATATCTCGCGAACGGATTGACCAATCCGCAAAGTTTCTGTTGCATCTGAAAGTAGAAACTAGCCCCATTACATCGGTATGAGTAGTTTTCCCCTAGACCGTTCTAGATATTCGTTTCGAGCATCAGAACTGCGAAAATTTGGAGTTTCTCAAGCGTTTCTTACCTCAAAACTGCCATATCTCGCGAACGGATTGACCAATCCGCAAAGTTTCTGTTGCATCTGAAAGTAGAAACTCGCCCCATTACAACGGTATAAGTAGTTATCCCCTAGGCCGTTCTAGTTATTCGTTTCGAGCATCAGAACTGCGAAAATTTGGAGTATCTCAAGCGTTTCTTACTTCAAAACTGCCATATCTTGCGAACGGATTGACCAATCCGAAAAGTATCTGTTGCATCCGAAAGTAGAAACTAGCCCCATTACAACGGTATGAGTAGTTTTCCCCTAGACCGTTCTAGTTATTGGTTTCGAGCATCAGAACTGCGAAAATTTGGAGTTTCTCAAGCGTTTCTTACATCAAAACTGCCATATCTCGCGAACGGATTGACCAATCCGCAAAGTGTCTGTTGCATCTGAAAATAGAAACTAGCCCCATTACAACGGTATGAGTAGTTTTCCACTAGACCGTTCTAGTTATTCGTTTCGAGCATCAGAACTGCGAAAATTTGGAGTTTCTCAAGCGTTTCTTACCTCAAAACTGCCATATCTCGCGAACGGATTGACCAATACGCAAAGTTTCTGTTGCATCTGAAAGTAGAAACTCGCCCCATTACAACGGTATGAGTAGTTTTCCCCTAGGCCGTTCTAGTTATTTGTTTCGAGCATCAGAACTGCGAAAATTTGGAGTTTCTCAAGCGTTTCTTACTTCAAAACTGCCATATCTCGCGAACGGATTGACCAATCCGAAAAGTTTCTGTTGCATCTGAAAGTAGAAACTAGCCCCATTACAACGGTATGAGTAGTTTTCCCCTAGGCCGTTCTAGTTATTTGTTTCGAGCATCAGAACTGCGATAATTTGGAGTTTCTCAAGCGTTTCTTACATCAAAACTGCCATATCTCGCGAACGGATTGACCAATCCGCAAAGTGTCTGTTGCATCTGAAAGTAGAAACTAGCCCCATTACAACGGTATGAGTAGTTTTCCCCTAGACCGTTCTAGTTATTCGTTTCGAGCATCAGAACTGCGAAAATTTGGAGTTTCTCAAGCGTTTCTTACCTCAAAACTGCCATATCTCGCGAACGGATTGACCAATACGCAAAGTTTCTGTTGCATCTGAAAGTAGAAACTCGCCCCATTACAACGGTATGAGTAGTTTTCCCCTAGGCCGTTCTAGTTATTTGTTTCGAGCATCAGAACTGCGAAAATTTGGAGTTTCTCAAGCGTTTCTTACTTCAAAACTGCCATATGTCGCGAACGGATTGACCAATCCGAAAAGTTTCTGTTGCATCTGAAAGTAGAAACTAGCCCCATTACAACGGTATGAGTAGTTTTCCCCTAGGCCGTTCTAGTTATTTGTTTCGAGCATCAGAACTGCGATAATTTGGAGTTTCTCAAGCGTTTCTTACCTCTAATCTGCCATATCTCGCGAACGGATTGACCAATCCGAAAAGTTTCTGTTGCATCTGATAGTAGAAACTAGCCCCATTACAACGGTGTGAGTAGTTTTCCCCTAGACCGTTCTAGTTATTCGTTTCGAGCATCAGAACTGCGAAAATTTGGAGTTTCTCAAGCGTTTCTTACCTCAAAACTGCCATATCTCGCGAACGGATTGACCAATCCGCAAAGTTTCTGTTGCATCTGAAAGTAGAAACTCGCCCCATTACAAAGGTGTGAGTAGTTTTCCCCTAGGCCGTTCTAGTTATTCGTTTCGAGCATCAGAACTGCGAAAACTTTGAGTTTCTCAAGCGTTTCTTACCTCAAAACTGCCATATCTCGCGAACGGATTGACCAATCCGCAAAGTTTCTGTTGCATCTGAAAGTAGAAACTAGCCCCATTACAACGGTATGAGTAGTTTTCCCCTAGCCCGTTCTAGTTATTCGTTTCGGGCATCAGAACTGCGAAAACTTTGAGTTTCTCAAGCGTTTCTTACCTCAAAACTGCCATATCTCGCGAACGGATTGACCAATCCGCAAAGTTTCTGTTGCATCTGAAAGTAGAAACTAGCCCCATTACAACGGTGTGAGTAGTTTTCCCCTAGCCCGTTCTAGTTATTCGTTTCGAGCATCAGAACTGCGAAAACTTTGAGTTTCTCAAGCGTTTCTTACCTCAAAACTGCCATATCTCGCGAACGGATTGAGCAATCCGCAAAGTTTCTGTTGCATCTGAAAGTAGAAACTAGCCCCATTACATCGGTATGAGTAGTTTTCCCCTAGACCGTTCTAGATATTCGTTTCGAGCATCAGAACTGCGAAAATTTGGAGTTTCTCAAGCGTTTCTTACCTCAAAACTGCCATATCTCGCGAACGGATTGACCAATCCGCAAAGTTTCTGTTGCATCTGAAAGTAGAAACTCGCCCCATTACAACGGTATAAGTAGTTATCCCCTAGGCCGTTCTAGTTATTCGTTTCGAGCATCAGAACTGCGAAAATTTGGAGTATCTCAAGCGTTTCTTACTTCAAAACTGCCATATCTTGCGAACGGATTGACCAATCCGAAAAGTATCTGTTGCATCCGAAAGTAGAAACTAGCCCCATTACAACGGTATGAGTAGTTTTCCCCTAGACCGTTCTAGTTATTGGTTTCGAGCATCAGAACTGCGAAAATTTGGAGTTTCTCAAGCGTTTCTTACATCAAAACTGCCATATCTCGCGAACGGATTGACCAATCCGCAAAGTGTCTGTTGCATCTGAAAATAGAAACTAGCCCCATTACAACGGTATGAGTAGTTTTCCCCTAGACCGTTCTAGTTATTCGTTTCGAGCATCAGAACTGCGAAAATTTGGAGTTTCTCAAGCGTTTCTTACCTCAAAACTGCCATATCTCGCGAACGGATTGACCAATACGCAAAGTTTCTGTTGCATCTGAAAGTAGAAACTCGCCCCATTACAACGGTATGAGTAGTTTTCCCCTAGGCCGTTCTAGTTATTTGTTTCGAGCATCAGAACTGCGAAAATTTGGAGTTTCTCAAGCGTTTCTTACTTCAAAACTGCCATATCTCGCGAACGGATTGACCAATCCGAAAAGTTTCTGTTGCATCTGAAAGTAGAAACTAGCCCCATTACAACGGTATGAGTAGTTTTCCCCTAGGCCGTTCTAGTTATTTGTTTCGAGCATCAGAACTGCGATAATTTGGAGTTTCTCAAGCGTTTCTTACTTCTAATCTGCCATATCTCGCGAACGGATTGACCAATCCGAAAAGTTTCTGTTGCATCTGATAGTAGAAACTAGCCCCATTACAACGGTGTGAGTAGTTTTCCCCTAGACCGTTCTAGTTATTCGTTTCGAGCATCAGAACTGCGAAAATTTGGAGTTTCTCAAGCGTTTCTTACCTCAAAACTGCCATATCTCGCGAACGGATTGACCAATCCGCAAAGTTTCTGTTGCATCTGAAAGTAGAAACTCGCCCCATTACAAAGGTATGAGTAGTTTTCCCCTAGGCCGTTCTAGTTATTCGTTTCGAGCATCAGAACTGCGAAAATTTGGAGCTGCTCAAGCGTTTCTTACCTCAAAACTGCCATATCTCGCGAACGTATTGACCAATCCGCAAAGTTTCTGTTGCATCTGAAAGTAGAAACTAGCCCCATTACAACGGTATGAGTAGTTTTCCCCTAGCCCGTTCTAGTTATTCGTTTCGGGCATCAGAACTGCGAAAACTTTGAGTTTCTCAAGCGTTTCTTACCTCAAAACTGCCATATCTCGCGAACGGATTGACCAATCCGCAAAGTTTCTGTTGCATCTGAAAGTAGAAACTAGCCCCATTACAACGGTATGAGTAGTTTTCCCCTAGCCCGTTCTAGTTATTCGTTTCGAGCATCAGAACTGCGAAAACTTTGAGTTTCTCAAGCGTTTCTTACCTCAAAACTGCCATATCTCGCGAACGGATTGAGCAATCCGCAAAGTTTCTGTTGCATCTGAAAGTAGAAACTAGCCCCATTACATCGGTATGAGTAGTTTTCCCCTAGACCGTTCTAGATATTCGTTTCGAGCATCAGAACTGCGAAAATTTGGAGTTTCTCAAGCGTTTCTTACCTCAAAACTGCCATATCTCGCGAACGGATTGACCAATCCGCAAAGTTTCTGTTGCATCTGAAAGTAGAAACTCGCCCCATTACAACGGTATAAGTAGTTGTCCCCTAGGCCGTTCTAGTTATTCGTTTCGAGCATCAGAACTGCGAAAATTTGGAGTATCTCAAGCGTTTCTTACTTCAAAACTGCCATATCTTGCGAACGGATTGACCAATCCGAAAAGTATCTGTTGCATCCGAAAGTAGAAACTAGCCCCATTACAACGGTATGAGTAGTTTTCCCCTAGACCGTTCTAGTTATTGGTTTCGAGCATCAGAACTGCGAAAATTTGGAGTTTCTCAAGCGTTTCTTACATCAAAACTGCCATATCTCGCGAACGGATTGACCAATCCGCAAAGTGTCTGTTGCATCTGAAAATAGAAACTAGCCCCATTACAACGGTATGAGTAGTTTTCCACTAGACCGTTCTAGTTATTCGTTTCGAGCATCAGAACTGCGAAAATTTGGAGTTTCTCAAGCGTTTCTTACCTCAAAACTGCCATATCTCGCGAACGGATTGACCAATACGCAAAGTTTCTGTTGCATCTGAAAGTAGAAACTCGCCCCATTACAACGGTATGAGTAGTTTTCCCCTAGGCCGTTCTAGTTATTTGTTTCGAGCATCAGAACTGCGAAAATTTGGAGTTTCTCAAGCGTTTCTTACTTCAAAACTGCCATATCTCGCGAACGGATTGACCAATCCGAAAAGTTTCTGTTGCATCTGAAAGTAGAAACTAGCCCCATTACAACGGTATGAGTAGTTTTCCCCTAGGCCGTTCTAGTTATTTGTTTCGAGCATCAGAACTGCGATAATTTGGAGTTTCTCAAGCGTTTCTTACATCAAAACTGCCATATCTCGCGAACGGATTGACCAATCCGCAAAGTGTCTGTTGCATCTGAAAGTAGAAACTAGCCCCATTACAACGGTATGAGTAGTTTTCCCCTAGACCGTTCTAGTTATTCGTTTCGAGCATCAGAACTGCGAAAATTTGGAGTTTCTCAAGCGTTTCTTACCTCAAAACTGCCATATCTCGCGAACGGATTGACCAATACGCAAAGTTTCTGTTGCATCTGAAAGTAGAAACTCGCCCCATTACAACGGTATGAGTAGTTTTCCCCTAGGCCGTTCTAGTTATTTGTTTCGAGCATCAGAACTGCGAAAATTTGGAGTTTCTCAAGCGTTTCTTACTTCAAAACTGCCATATGTCGCGAACGGATTGACCAATCCGAAAAGTTTCTGTTGCATCTGAAAGTAGAAACTAGCCCCATTACAACGGTATGAGTAGTTTTCCCCTAGGCCGTTCTAGTTATTTGTTTCGAGCATCAGAACTGCGATAATTTGGAGTTTCTCAAGCGTTTCTTACCTCTAATCTGCCATATCTCGCGAACGGATTGACCAATCCGAAAAGTTTCTGTTGCATCTGATAGTAGAAACTAGCCCCATTACAACGGTGTGAGTAGTTTTCCCCTAGACCGTTCTAGTTATTCGTTTCGAGCATCAGAACTGCGAAAATTTGGAGTTTCTCAAGCGTTTCTTACCTCAAAACTGCCATATCTCGCGAACGGATTGACCAATCCGCAAAGTTTCTGTTGCATCTGAAAGTAGAAACTCGCCCCATTACAAAGGTGTGAGTAGTTTTCCCCTAGGCCGTTCTAGTTATTCGTTTCGAGCATCAGAACTGCGAAAACTTTGAGTTTCTCAAGCGTTTCTTACCTCAAAACTGCCATATCTCGCGAACGGATTGACCAATCCGCAAAGTTTCTGTTGCATCTGAAAGTAGAAACTAGCCCCATTACAACGGTATGAGTAGTTTTCCCCTAGCCCGTTCTAGTTATTCGTTTCGGGCATCAGAACTGCGAAAACTTTGAGTTTCTCAAGCGTTTCTTACCTCAAAACTGCCATATCTCGCGAACGGATTGACCAATCCGCAAAGTTTCTGTTGCATCTGAAAGTAGAAACTAGCCCCATTACAACGGTATGAGTAGTTTTCCCCTAGCCCGTTCTAGTTATTCGTTTCGAGCATCAGAACTGCGAAAACTTTGAGTTTCTCAAGCGTTTCTTACCTCAAAACTGCCATATCTCGCGAACGGATTGAGCAATCCGCAAAGTTTCTGTTGCATCTGAAAGTAGAAACTAGCCCCATTACATCGGTATGAGTAGTTTTCCCCTAGACCGTTCTAGATATTCGTTTCGAGCATCAGAACTGCGAAAATTTGGAGTTTCTCAAGCGTTTCTTACCTCAAAACTGCCATATCTCGCGAACGGATTGACCAATCCGCAAAGTTTCTGTTGCATCTGAAAGTAGAAACTCGCCCCATTACAACGGTATAAGTAGTTATCCCCTAGGCCGTTCTAGTTATTCGTTTCGAGCATCAGAACTGCGAAAATTTGGAGTATCTCAAGCGTTTCTTACTTCAAAACTGCCATATCTTGCGAAC
The DNA here is from genome assembly GCF_051014685.1 of Ptiloglossa arizonensis. NCBI lineage: Eukaryota > Metazoa > Arthropoda > Insecta > Hymenoptera > Colletidae > Ptiloglossa > Ptiloglossa arizonensis. Next base: position 16,102 of record NW_027479150.1, on the reverse strand, counting down.
GGATTGACCAATCCGAAAAGTATCTGTTGCATCCGAAAGTAGAAACTAGCCCCATTACAACGGTATGAGTAGTTTTCCCCTAGACCGTTCTAGTTATTGGTTTCGAGCATCAGAACTGCGAAAATTTGGAGTTTCTCAAGCGTTTCTTACATCAAAACTGCCATATCTCGCGAACGGATTGACCAATCCGCAAAGTGTCTGTTGCATCTGAAAATAGAAACTAGCCCCATTACAACGGTATGAGTAGTTTTCCCCTAGACCGTTCTAGTTATTCGTTTCGAGCATCAGAACTGCGAAAATTTGGAGTTTCTCAAGCGTTTCTTACCTCAAAACTGCCATATCTCGCGAACGGATTGACCAATACGCAAAGTTTCTGTTGCATCTGAAAGTAGAAACTCGCCCCATTACAACGGTATGAGTAGTTTTCCCCTAGGCCGTTCTAGTTATTTGTTTCGAGCATCAGAACTGCGAAAATTTGGAGTTTCTCAAGCGTTTCTTACTTCAAAACTGCCATATCTCGCGAACGGATTGACCAATCCGAAAAGTTTCTGTTGCATCTGAAAGTAGAAACTAGCCCCATTACAACGGTATGAGTAGTTTTCCCCTAGGCCGTTCTAGTTATTTGTTTCGAGCATCAGAACTGCGATAATTTGGAGTTTCTCAAGCGTTTCTTACTTCTAATCTGCCATATCTCGCGAACGGATTGACCAATCCGAAAAGTTTCTGTTGCATCTGATAGTAGAAACTAGCCCCATTACAACGGTGTGAGTAGTTTTCCCCTAGACCGTTCTAGTTATTCGTTTCGAGCATCAGAACTGCGAAAATTTGGAGTTTCTCAAGCGTTTCTTACCTCAAAACTGCCATATCTCGCGAACGGATTGACCAATCCGCAAAGTTTCTGTTGCATCTGAAAGTAGAAACTCGCCCCATTACAACGGTATAAGTAGTTGTCCCCTAGGCCGTTCTAGTTATTCGTTTCGAGCATCAGAACTGCGAAAATTTGGAGTATCTCAAGCGTTTCTTACTTCAAAACTGCCATATCTTGCGAACGGATTGACCAATCCGAAAAGTATCTGTTGCATCCGAAAGTAGAAACTAGCCCCATTACAACGGTATGAGTAGTTTTCCCCTAGACCGTTCTAGTTATTGGTTTCGAGCATCAGAACTGCGAAAATTTGGAGTTTCTCAAGCGTTTCTTACATCAAAACTGCCATATCTCGCGAACGGATTGACCAATCCGCAAAGTGTCTGTTGCATCTGAAAATAGAAACTAGCCCCATTACAACGGTATGAGTAGTTTTCCCCTAGACCGTTCTAGTTATTCGTTTCGAGCATCAGAACTGCGAAAATTTGGAGTTTCTCAAGCGTTTCTTACCTCAAAACTGCCATATCTCGCGAACGGATTGACCAATACGCAAAGTTTCTGTTGCATCTGAAAGTAGAAACTCGCCCCATTACAACGGTATGAGTAGTTTTCCCCTAGGCCGTTCTAGTTATTTGTTTCGAGCATCAGAACTGCGAAAATTTGGAGTTTCTCAAGCGTTTCTTACTTCAAAACTGCCATATCTCGCGAACGGATTGACCAATCCGAAAAGTTTCTGTTGCATCTGAAAGTAGAAACTAGCCCCATTACAACGGTATGAGTAGTTTTCCCCTAGGCCGTTCTAGTTATTTGTTTCGAGCATCAGAACTGCGATAATTTGGAGTTTCTCAAGCGTTTCTTACCTCTAATCTGCCATATCTCGCGAACGGATTGACCAATCCGAAAAGTTTCTGTTGCATCTGATAGTAGAAACTAGCCCCATTACAACGGTGTGAGTAGTTTTCCCCTAGACCGTTCTAGTTATTCGTTTCGAGCATCAGAACTGCGAAAATTTGGAGTTTCTCAAGCGTTTCTTACCTCAAAACTGCCATATCTCGCGAACGGATTGACCAATCCGCAAAGTTTCTGTTGCATCTGAAAGTAGAAACTCGCCCCATTACAAAGGTATGAGTAGTTTTCCCCTAGGCCGTTCTAGTTATTCGTTTCGAGCATCAGAACTGCGAAAACTTTGAGTTTCTCAAGCGTTTCTTACCTCAAAACTGCCATATCTCGCGAACGGATTGACCAATCCGCAAAGTTTCTGTTGCATCTGAAAGTAGAAACTCGCCCCATTACAACGGTATGAGTAGTTTTCCCCTAGGCCGTTCTAGTTATTTGTTTCGAGCATCAGAACTGCGAAAATTTGGAGTTTCTCAAGCGTTTCTTACTTCAAAACTGCCATATCTCGCGAACGGATTGACCAATCCGAAAAGTTTCTGTTGCATCTGAAAGTAGAAACTAGCCCCATTACAACGGTATGAGTAGTTTTCCCCTAGGCCGTTCTAGTTATTTGTTTCGAGCATCAGAACTGCGATAATTTGGAGTTTCTCAAGCGTTTCTTACCTCTAATCTGCCATATCTCGCGAACGGATTGACCAATCCGAAAAGTTTCTGTTGCATCTGATAGTAGAAACTAGCCCCATTACAACGGTGTGAGTAGTTTTCCCCTAGACCGTTCTAGTTATTCGTTTCGAGCATCAGAACTGCGAAAATTTGGAGTTTCTCAAGCGTTTCTTACCTCAAAACTGCCATATCTCGCGAACGGATTGACCAATCCGCAAAGTTTCTGTTGCATCTGAAAGTAGAAACTCGCCACATTACAAAGGTATGAGTAGTTTTCCCCTAGCCCGTTCTAGTTATTCGTTTCGAGCATCAGAACTGCGAAAACTTTGAGTTTCTCAAGCGTTTCTTACCTCAAAACTGCCATATCTCGCGAACGGATTGAGCAATCCGCAAAGTTTCTGTTGCATCTGAAAGTAGAAACTAGCCCCATTACATCGGTATGAGTAGTTTTCCCCTAGACCGTTCTAGATATTCGTTTCGAGCATCAGAACTGCGAAAATTTGGAGTTTCTCAAGCGTTTCTTACCTCAAAACTGCCATATCTCGCGAACGGATTGACCAATCCGCAAAGTTTCTGTTGCATCTGAAAGTAGAAACTCGCCCCATTACAACGGTATAAGTAGTTATCCCCTAGGCCGTTCTAGTTATTCGTTTCGAGCATCAGAACTGCGAAAATTTGGAGTATCTCAAGCGTTTCTTACTTCAAAACTGCCATATCTTGCGAACGGATTGACCAATCCGAAAAGTATCTGTTGCATCCGAAAGTAGAAACTAGCCCCATTACAACGGTATGAGTAGTTTTCCCCTAGACCGTTCTAGTTATTGGTTTCGAGCATCAGAACTGCGAAAATTTGGAGTTTCTCAAGCGTTTCTTACATCAAAACTGCCATATCTCGCGAACGGATTGACCAATCCGCAAAGTGTCTGTTGCATCTGAAAATAGAAACTAGCCCCATTACAACGGTATGAGTAGTTTTCCCCTAGACCGTTCTAGTTATTCGTTTCGAGCATCAGAACTGCGAAAATTTGGAGTTTCTCAAGCGTTTCTTACCTCAAAACTGCCATATCTCGCGAACGGATTGACCAATACGCAAAGTTTCTGTTGCATCTGAAAGTAGAAACTCGCCCCATTACAACGGTATGAGTAGTTTTCCCCTAGGCCGTTCTAGTTATTTGTTTCGAGCATCAGAACTGCGAAAATTTGGAGTTTCTCAAGCGTTTCTTACTTCAAAACTGCCATATCTCGCGAACGGATTGACCAATCCGAAAAGTTTCTGTTGCATCTGAAAGTAGAAACTAGCCCCATTACAACGGTATGAGTAGTTTTCCCCTAGGCCGTTCTAGTTATTTGTTTCGAGCATCAGAACTGCGATAATTTGGAGTTTCTCAAGCGTTTCTTACTTCTAATCTGCCATATCTCGCGAACGGATTGACCAATCCGAAAAGTTTCTGTTGCATCTGATAGTAGAAACTAGCCCCATTACAACGGTGTGAGTAGTTTTCCCCTAGACCGTTCTAGTTATTCGTTTCGAGCATCAGAACTGCGAAAATTTGGAGTTTCTCAAGCGTTTCTTACCTCAAAACTGCCATATCTCGCGAACGCATTGACCAATCCGCAAAGTTTCTGTTGCATCTGAAAGTAGAAACTCGCCCCATTACAAAGGTATGAGTAGTTTTCCCCTAGGCCGTTCTAGTTATTCGTTTCGAGCATCAGAACTGCGAAAACTTTGAGTTTCTCAAGCGTTTCTTACCTCAAAACTGCCATATCTCGCGAACGGATTGACCAATCCGCAAAGTTTCTGTTGCATCTGAAAGTAGAAACTAGCCCCATTACATCGGTATGAGTTGTTTTCCCCTAGACCGTTCTAGATATTCGTTTCGAGCATCAGAACTGCGAAAATTTGGAGTTTCTCAAGCGTTTCTTACCTCAAAACTGCCATATCTCGCGAACGGATTGACCAATCCGCAAAGTTTCTGTTGCATCTGAAAGTAGAAACTCGCCCCATTACAACGGTATAAGTAGTTTTCCCCTAGACCGTTCTAGTTATTCGTTTCGAGCATCAGAACTGCGAAAATTTGGAGTATCTCAAGCGTTTCTTACTTCAAAACTGCCATATCTCGCGAACGGATTGACCAATCCGAAAAGTATCTGTTGCATCCGAAAGTAGAAACTAGCCCCATTACAACGGTATGAGTAGTTTTCCCCTAGACCGTTCTAGTTATTGGTTTCGAGCATCAGAACTGCGAAAATTTGGAGTTTCTCAAGCGTTTCTTACATCAAAACTGCCATATCTCGCGAACGGATTGACCAATCCGCAAAGTGTCTGTTGCATCTGAAAGTAGAAACTAGCCCCATTACAACGGTATGAGTAGTTTTCCCCTAGACCGTTCTAGTTATTCGTTTCGAGCATCAGAACTGCGAAAATTTGGAGTTTCTCAAGCGTTTCTTACCTCAAAACTGCCATATCTCGCGAACGGATTGACCAATACGCAAAGTTTCTGTTGCATCTGAAAGTAGAAACTCGCCCCATTACAACGGTATGAGTAGTTTTCCCCTAGGCCGTTCTAGTTATTTGTTTCGAGCATCAGAACTGCGAAAATTTGGAGTTTCTCAAGCGTTTCTTACTTCAAAACTGCCATATCTCGCGAACGGATTGACCAATCCGAAAAGTTTCTGTTGCATCTGAAAGTAGAAACTAGCCCCATTACAACGGTATGAGTAGTTTTCCCCTAGGCCGTTCTAGTTATTTGTTTCGAGCATCAGAACTGCGATAATTTGGAGTTTCTCAAGCGTTTCTTACCTCTAATCTGCCATATCTCGCGAACGGATTGACCAATCCGAAAAGTTTCTGTTGCATCTGATAGTAGAAACTAGCCCCATTACAACGGTGTGAGTAGTTTTCCCCTAGACCGTTCTAGTTATTCGTTTCGAGCATCAGAACTGCGAAAATTTGGAGTTTCTCAAGCGTTTCTTACCTCAAAACTGCCATATCTCGCGAACGGATTGACCAATCCGCAAAGTTTCTGTTGCATCTGAAAGTAGAAACTCGCCCCATTACAAAGGTATGAGTAGTTTTCCCCTAGGCCGTTCTAGTTATTCGTTTCGAGCATCAGAACTGCGAAAACTTTGAGTTTCTCAAGCGTTTCTTACCTCAAAACTGCCATATCTCGCGAACGGATTGACCAATCCGCAAAGTTTCTGTTGCATCTGAAAGTAGAAACTCGCCCCATTACAACGGTATGAGTAGTTTTCCCCTAGGCCTTTCTAGTTATTCGTTTCGAGCATCAGAACTGCGAAAATTTGGAGTTTCTCAAGCGTTTCTTACTTCTAATCTGCCATATCTCGCGAACGGATTGACCAATCCGAAAAGTTTCTGTTGCATCTGAAAGTAGAAACTAGCCCCATTACAACGGTATGAGTAGTTTTCCCCTAGACCGTTCTAGTTATTCGTTTCGAGCATCAGAACTGCGAAAATTTGGAGTTTCTCAAGCGTTTCTTACCCCAAAACTGCCATATCTCGCGAACGGATTGACCAATCCGCAAAATTTCTCTTGCATCTGAAAGTAGAAACTCGCCCCTTTACAACGGTATGAGTAGTTTTCCCCTAGGCCGTTCTAGTTATTCGTTTCGAGCATCTGAACTGCGAAAATTTTGAGTTTCTCAAGCGTTTCTTACACCAAAACTGCCATATCTCGCGAACGGATTGACCGATCCGCAAAATTTCTCTTGCATCTGAAAGTAGAAACTCGCCACATTACAACGGTATGAGTAGTTTTCCCCTAGGCCGTTCTAGTTATTCGTTTCGAGCCTCAGAACTGCGAAAATTTGGAGTTACTCAAGCGTTTCTTACTTCAAAACTGCCATATCTCGCGAACGGATTGACCAATCCGAAAAGTTTCTGTTGCATCCGAAAGTAGAAACTAGCCCCATTACAACGGTATGAGTAGTTTTCCCCTAGACCGTTCTAGTTATTCGTTTCGAGCATCAGAACTGCGAAAATTTAGAGTTTCTCAAGCGTTTCTTACCTCAAAACTGCCATATCTCGCGAACGGATTGACCAATCCGAAAAGTTTCTGTTGCATCTGAAAGTAGAAACTCGCCCCATTACAACGGTATGAGTAGTTTTCCCCTAGGCCGTTCTAGTTATTCGTTTCGAGCATCAGAACTGCGAAAATTTGGAGTTTCTCAAGCGTTTCTTACCTCAAAACTGCCATATCTCGCGAACGGATTGACCAATCCGCAAAGTTTCTGTTGCATCTGAAAGTAGAAACTAGCCCCATTACAACGGTATGAGTAGTTTTCCCCTAGACCGTTCTAGTTATTCGTTTCGAGCATCAGAACTGCGAAAATTTGGAGTTTCTCAAGCGTTTCTTACCTCAAAACTGCCATATCTCGCGAACGGATTGACCAATCCGCAAAGTTTCTGTTGCATCTGAAAGTAGAAACTAGCCCCATTACAACGGTATGAGTAGTTTTCCCCTAGACCGTTCTAGTTATTCGTTTCGAGCATCAGAACTGCGAAAATTTGGAGTTTCTCAAGCGTTTCTTACCTCAAAACTGCCATATCTCGCGAACGGATTGACCAATCCGCAAAGTTTCTGTTGCATCTGAAAGTAGAAACTAGCACCATTACAACGATATGAGTAGTTTTCCCCTAGCCCTTTCTAGTTATTCGTTTCGGGCATCAGAACTGCGAAAACTTTGAGTTTCTCAAGCGTTTCTTACCTCAAAACTGCCATATCTCGCGAACGGATTGACCAATCCGCAAAGTTTCTGTTGCATCTGAAAGTAGAAACTAGCCCCATTACAACGGTATGAATAGTTTTCCCCTAGACCGTTCAAGTTATTCGTTTCGAGCATCAGAACTGCGAAAATTTGGAGTTTCTCAAGCGTTTCTTACCTCAAAACTGCCATATCTCGCGAACGGATTGACCAATCCGCAAAGTTTCTGTTGCATCTGAAAGTAGAAACTCGCCCCATTACAACGGTATAAGTAGTTATCCCCTAGGCCGTTCTAGTTATTCGTTTCGAGCATCAGAACTGCGAAAATTTGGAGTTTCTCAAGCGTTTCTTACCTCAAAACTGCCATATCTCGCGAACGGATTGACCAATCCGCAAAGTTTCTGTTGCATCTGAAAGTAGAAACTCGCCCCATTACAACAGTATGAGTAGTTTTCCCCTAGGCCGTTCTAGTTATTCGTTTCGAGCATCAGAACTGCGAAAATTTGGAGTTTCTCAAGCGTTTCTTACCTCAAAACTGCCATATCTCGCGAACGGATTGGCCAATCCGCAAAGTTTCTGTTGCATCTGAAAGTAGAAACTAGCCCCATTACAACGGTGTGAGTAGTTTTCCCCTAGACCGTTCTAGTTATTCGTTTCGAGCATCAGAACTGCGAAAATTTGGAGTTTCTCAAGCGTTTCTTACCTCAAAACTGCCATATCTCGCGAACGGATTGACCAATCCGCAAAGTTTCTGTTGCATCTGAAAGTAGAAACTCGCCCCATTACAACGGTATGAGTAGTTTTCCCCTAGGCCGTTCTAGTTATTCGTTTCGAGCATCAGAACTGCGAAAATTTGGAGTTTCTCAAGCGTTTCTTACCTCAAAACTGCCATATCTCGCGAACGGATTGACCAATCCGCAAAGTTTCTGTTGCATCTGAAAGTAGAAACTAGCCCCATTACAACGGTATGAGTAGTTTTCCCCTAGACCGTTCTAGTTATTCGTTTCGAGCATCAGAACTGCGAAAATTTTGAGTTTCTCAAGCGTTTCTTACCTCAAAACTGCCATATCTCGCGAACGGATTGACCAATCCGCAAAGTTTCTGTTGCATCTGAAAGTAGAAACTAGCCCCATTACAACGGTATGAGTAGTTTTCCCCTAGACCGTTCTAGTTATTCGTTTCGAGCATCAGAACTGCGAAAATTTGGAGTTTCTCAAGCGTTTCTTACCTCAAAACTGCCATATCTCGCGAACGGATTGACCAATCCGCAAAGTTTCTGTTGCATCTGAAAGTAGAAACTAGCCCCATTACAACGGTATGAGTAGTTTTCCCCTAGACCGTTCTAGTTATTCGTTTCGAGCATCAGAACTGCGAAAATTTGGAGTTTCTCAAGCGTTTCTTACCTCAAAACTGCCATATCTCGCGAACGGATTGACCAATCCGCAAAGTTTCTGTTGCATCTGAAAGTAGAAACTAGCCCCATTACAACGGTATCAGTAGTTTTCCCCTAGACCGTTCTAGTTATTCGTTTCGAGCATCAGAACTGCGAAAATTTTGAGTTTCTCAAGCGTTTCTTACCTCAAAACTGCCATATCTCGCGAACGGATTGACCAATCCGCAAAGTTTCTGTTGCATCTGAAAGTACAAACTAGCCCCATTACAACGGTATGAGTAGTTTTCCCCTAGACCGTTCTAGTTATTCGTTTCGAGCATCAGAACTGCGAAAATTTGGAGTTTCTCAAGCGTTTCTTACCTCAAAACTGCCATATCTCGCGAACGGATTGACCAATCCGCAAAGTTTCTGTTGCATCTGAAAGTAGAAACTAGCCCCATTACAACGGTATGAGTAGTTTTCCCCTAGACCGTTCTAGTTATTCGTTTCGAGCATCAGAACTGCGAAAATTTGGGGTTTCTCAAGCGTTTCTTACATCAAAACTGCCATATCTCGCGAACGGATTGACCAATTCGCAAAGTTTCTGTTGCATCTGAAAGTAGAAACTCGCCCCATTACAACGGTAAGAGTAGTTTTCCCCTAGGCCGTTCTAGTTATTCGTTTCGAGCATCAGAACTGCGAAAATTTGGAGTTTCTCAAGCGTTTCTTACCTCAAAACTGCCATATCTCGCGAACGGATTGACCAATCCGCAAAGTTTCTGTTGCATCTGAAAGTAGAAACTAGCCCCATTACAACGGTATAAGTAGTTTTCCCCTAGACCGTTCTAGTTATTCGTTTCGAGCATCAGAACTGCGAAAATTTTGAGTTTCTCAAGCGTTTCTTACCTCAAAACTGCCATATCTCGCGAACGGATTGACCAATCCGCAAAGTTTCTGTTGCATCTGAAAGTAGAAACTAGCCCCATTACAACGGTATGAATAGTTTTCCCCTAGACCGTTCTAGTTATTCGTTTCGAGCATCAGAACTGCGAAAATTTGGAGTTTCTCAAGCGTTTCTTACCTCAAAACTGCCATATCTCGCGAACGGATTGACCAATTCGCAAAGTTTCTGTTGCATCTGAAAGTAGAAACTCGCCCCATTACAACGGTATGAGTAGTTTTCCCCTAGGCCGTTCTAGTTATTCGTTTCGAGCATCAGAACTGCGAAAATTTGGAGTTTCTCAAGCGTTTCTTACCTCAAAACTGCCATATCTCGCGAACGGATTGACCAATCCGCAAAGTTTCTGTTGCATCTGAAAGTAGAAACTAGCCCCATTACAACGGTATGAGTAGTTTTCCCCTAGACCGTTCTAGTTATTCGTTTCGAGCATCAGAACTGCGAAAATTTTGAGTTTCTCAAGCGTTTCTCACCTCAAAACTGCCATATCTCGCGAACGGATTGACCAATTCGCAAAGTTTCTGTTGCATCTGAAAGTAGAAACTCGCCCCATTACAACGGTATGAGTAGTTTTCCCCTAGGCCGTTCTAGTTATTCGTTTCGAGCATCAGAACTGCGAAAATTTGGAGTTTCTCAAGCGTTTCTTACCTCAAAACTGCCATATCTCGCGAACGGATTGACCAATCCGCAAAGTTTCTGTTGCATCTGAAAGTAGAAACTCGCCCCATTACAACGGTATAAGTAGTTATCCCCTAGGCCGTTCTAGTTATTCGTTTCGAGCATCAGAACTGCGAAAATTTGGAGTTTCTCAAGCGTTTCTTACCTCAAAACTGCCATATCTCGCGAACGGATTGACCAATCCGCAATGTTTCTGTTGCATCTGAAAGTAGAAACTCGCCCCATTACAACAGTATGAGTAGTTTTCCCCTAGGCCGTTCTAGTTATTCGTTTCGAGCATCAGAACTGCGAAAATTTGGAGTTTCTCAAGCGTTTCTTACCTCAAAACTGCCATATCTCGCGAACGGATTGGCCAATCCGCAAAGTTTCTGTTGCATCTGAAAGTAGAAACTAGCCCCATTACAACGGTGTGAGTAGTTTTCCCCTAGACCGTTCTAGTTATTCGTTTCGAGCATCAGAACTGCGAAAATTTGGAGTTTCTCAAGCGTTTCTTACCTCAAAACTGCCATATCTCGCGAAACGGATTGACCAATCCGCAAAGTTTCTGTTGCATCTGAAAGTAGAAACTAGCCCCATTACAACGGTATGAATAGTTTTCCCCTAGACCGTTCTAGTTATTCGTTTCGAGCATCAGAACTGCGAAAATTTGGAGTTTCTCAAGCGTTTCTTACCTCAAAACTGCCATATCTCGCGAACGGATTGACCAATTCGCAAAGTTTCTGTTGCATCTGAAAGTAGAAACTCGCCCCATTACAACGGTATGAGTAGTTTTCCCCTAGGCCGTTCTAGTTATTCGTTTCGAGCATCAGAACTGCGAAAATTTGGAGTTTCTCAAGCGTTTCTTACCTCAAAACTGCCATATCTCGCGAACGGATTGACCAATCCGCAAAGTTTCTGTTGCATCTGAAAGTAGAAACTAGCCCCATTACAACGGTATGAGTAGTTTTCCCTAGACCGTTCTAGTTATTCGTTTCGAGCATCAGAACTGCGAAAATTTTGAGTTTCTCAAGCGTTTCTTACCTCAAAACTGCCATATCTCGCGAACGGATTGACCAATCCGCAAAGTTTCTGTTGCATCTGAAAGTAGAAAGTAGCCCCATTACAACGGTATGAGTAGTTTTCCCCTAGACCGTTCTAGTTATTCGTTTTCGAGCATCAGAACTGCGAAAATTTGGAGTTTCTCAAGCGTTTCTTACCTCAAAACTGCCATATCTCGCGAACGGATTGACCAATCCGCAAAGTTTCTGTTGCATCTGAAAGTAGAAACTAGCCCCATTACAACGGTATCAGTAGTTTTCCCCTAGACCGTTCTAGTTATTCGTTTCGAGCATCAGAACTGCGAAAATTTTGAGTTTCTCAAGCGTTTCTTACCTCAAAACTGCCATATCTCGCGAACGGATTGACCAATCCGCAAAGTTTCTGTTGCATCTGAAAGTACAAACTAGGCCCATTACAACGGTATGAGTAGTTTTCCCCTAGACCGTTCTAGTTATTCGTTTCGAGCATCAGAACTGCGAAAATTTGGAGTTTCTCAAGCGTTTCTTACATCAAAACTGCCATATCTCGCGAACGGATTGACCAATTCGCAAAGTTTCTGTTGCATCTGAAAGTAGAAACTCGCCCCATTACAACGGTATGAGTAGTTTTCCCCTAGGCCGTTCTAGTTATTCGTTTCGAGCATCAGAACTGCGAAAATTTGGAGTTTCTCAAGCGTTTCTTACCTCAAAACTGCCATATCTCGCGAACGGATTGACCAATCCGCAAAGTTTCTGTTGCATCTGAAAGTAGAAACTAGCCCCATTACAACGGTATGTGAGTAGTTTTCCCCTAGACCGTTCTAGTTATTCGTTTCGAGCATCAGAACTGCGAAAATTTGGGAGTTTCTCAAGCGTTTCTTACCTCAAAACTGCCATATCTCGCGAACGGATTGACCAATCCGCAAAGTTTCTGTTGCATCTGAAAGTAGAAACTAGCCCCATTACAACGGTATGAGTAGTTTTCCCCTAGACCGTTCTAGTTATTCGTTTCGAGCATCAGAACTGCGAAAATTTTGAGTTTTCTCAAGCGTTTCTTACCTCAAAACTGCCATATCTCGCGAACGGATTGACCAATCCGCAAAGTTTCTGTTGCATCTGAAAGTAGAAACTAGCCCCATTACAACGGTATGAGTAGTTTTCCCCTAGACCGTTCTAGTTATTCGTTTCGAGCATCAGAACTGCGAAAATTTGGAGTTTCTCAAGCGTTTCTTACCTCTAAACTGCCATATCTCGCGAACGGATTGACCAATCCGCAAAGTTTCTGTTGCATCTGAAAGTAGAAAACTAGCCCCATTACAACGGTATGAGTAGTTTTTCCCCTAGACCGTTCTAGTTATTCGTTTCGAGCATCAGAACTGCGAAAATTTGGAGTTTCTCAAGCGTTTCTTACCTCAAAACTGCCATATCTCGCGAACGGATTGACCAATCCGCAAAGTTTCTGTTGCATCTGAAAGTACAAACTAGCCCCATTACAACGGTATGAGTAGTTTTCCCCTAGACCGTTCTAGTTATTCGTTTCGAGCATCAGAACTGCGAAAATTTGGAGCTTCTCAAGCGTTTCTTACCTCAAAACTGCCATATCTCGCGAACGGATTGACCAATCCGCAAAGTTTCTGTTGCATCTGAAAGTAGAAACTAGCCCCATTACAACGGTATGAGTAGTTTTCCCCTAGACCGTTCTAGTTATTCGTTTCGAGCATCAGAACTGCGAAAATTTTGAGTTTCTCAAGCGTTTCTTACCTCAAAACTGCCATATCTCGCGAACGGATTGACCAATCCGCAAAGTTTCTGTTGCATCTGAAAGTAGAAACTAGCCCCATTACAACGGTATGAGTAGTTTTCCCCTAGACCGTTCTAGTTATTCGTTTCGAGCATCAGAACTGCGAAAATTTGGAGTTTCTCAAGCGTTTCTTACCTCAAAACTGCCATATCTCGCGAACGGATTGACCAATCCGCAAAGTTTCTGTTGCATCTGAAAGTAGAAACTAGCCCCATTACAACGGTATGAGTAGTTTTCCCCTAGACCGTTCTAGTTATTCGTTTCGAGCATCAGAACTGCGAAAATTTGGAGTTTCTCAAGCGTTTCTTACCTCAAAACTGCCATATCTCGCGAACGGATTGGCCAATCCGCAAAGTTTCTGTTGCATCTGAAAGTAGAAACTAGCCCCATTACAACGGTGTGAGTAGTTTTCCCCCTAGACCGTTCTAGTTATTCGTTTCGAGCATCAGAACTGCGAAAATTTGGAGTTTCTCAAGCGTTTCTTACCTCAAAACTGCCATATCTCGCGAACGGATTGACCAATCCGCAAAGTTTCTGTTGCATCTGAAAGTAGAAACTAGCCCCATTACAACGGTATGAATAGTTTTCCCCTAGACCGTTCTAGTTATTCGTTTCGAGCATCAGAACTGCGAAAATTTGGAGTTTCTCAAGCGTTTCTTACCTCAAAACTGCCATATCTCGCGAACGGATTGACCAATTCGCAAAGTTTCTGTTGCATCTGAAAGTAGAAACTCGCCCCATTACAACGGTATGAGTAGTTTTCCCCTAGGCCGTTCTAGTTATTCGTTTTCGGAGCATCAGAACTGCGAAAATTTGGAGTTTCTCAAGCGTTTCTTACCTCAAAACTGCCATATCTCGCGAACGGATTGACCAATCCGCAAAGTTTCTGTTGCATCTGAAAGTAGAAACTAGCCCCATTACAACGGTATGAGTAGTTTTCCCCCTAGACCGTTCTAGTTATTCGTTTCGAGCATCAGAACTGCGAAAATTTTGAGTTTCTCAAGCGTTTCTTACCTCAAAACTGCCATATCTCGCGAACGGATTGACCAATCCGCAAAGTTTCTGTTGCATCTGAAAGTAGAAAGTAGCCCATTACAACGGTATGAGTAGTTTTCCCCTAGACCGTTCTAGTTATTCGTTTCGAGCATCAGAACTGCGAAAATTTGGAGTTTCTCAAGCGTTTCTTACCTCAAAACTGCCATATCTCGCGAACGGATTGACCAATCCGCAAAGTTTCTGTTGCATCTGAAAGTAGAAACTAGCCCCATTACAACGGTATCAGTAGTTTTCCCCTAGACCGTTCTAGTTATTCGTTTCGAGCATCAGAACTGCGAAAATTTGAGTTTCTCAAGCGTTTCTTACCTCAAAACTGCCATATCTCGCGAACGGATTGACCAATCCGCAAAGTTTCTGTTGCATCTGAAAGTACAAACTAGGCCCATTACAACGGTATGAGTAGTTTTCCCCTAGACCGTTCTAGTTATTCGTTTCGAGCATCAGAACTGCGAAAATTTGGAGTTTCTCAAGCGTTTCTTACATCAAAACTGCCATATCTCGCGAACGGATTGACCAATTCGCAAAGTTTCTGTTGCATCTGAAAGTAGAAACTCGCCCCATTACAACGGTATGAGTAGTTTTCCCCTAGGCCGTTCTAGTTATTCGTTTCGAGCATCAGAACTGCGAAAATTTGGAGTTTCTCAAGCGTTTCTTACCTCAAAACTGCCATATCTCGCGAACGGATTGACCAATCCGCAAAGTTTCTGTTGCATCTGAAAGTAGAAACTAGCCCCATTACAACGGTGTGAGTAGTTTTCCCCTAGACCGTTCTAGTTATTCGTTTCGAGCATCAGAACTGCGAAAAATTTGGAGTTTCTCAAGCGTTTCTTACCTCAAAACTGCCATATCTCGCGAACGGATTGACCAATCCGCAAAGTTTCTGTTGCATCTGAAAGTAGAAACTAGCCCCATTACAACGGTATGAGTAGTTTTCCCCTAGACCGTTCTAGTTATTCGTTTCGAGCATCAGAACTGCGAAAATTTTGAGTTTCTCAAGCGTTTCTTACCTCAAAACTGCCATATCTCGCGAACGGATTGACCAATCCGCAAAGTTTCTGTTGCATCTGAAAGTAGAAACTAGCCCCATTACAACGGTATGAGTAGTTTTCCCCTAGACCGTTCTAGTTATTCGTTTCGAGCATCAGAACTGCGAAAATTTGGAGTTTCTCAAGCGTTTCTTACCTCTAAACTGCCATATCTCGCGAACGGATTGACCAATCCGCAAAGTTTCTGTTGCATCTGAAAGTAGAAACTAGCCCCATTACAACGGTATGAGTAGTTTTCCCCTAGACCGTTCTAGTTATTCGTTTCGAGCATCAGAACTGCGAAAATTTGGAGTTTCTCAAGCGTTTCTTACCTCAAAACTGCCATATCTCGCGAACGGATTGACCAATCCGCAAAGTTTCTGTTGCATCTGAAAGTACAAACTAGCCCCATTACAACGGTATGAGTAGTTTTCCCCTAGACCGTTCTAGTTATTCGTTTCGAGCATCAGAACTGCGAAAATTTGGAGCTTCTCAAGCGTTTCTTACCTCAAAACTGCCATATCTCGCGAACGGATTGACCAATCCGCAAAGTTTCTGTTGCATCTGAAAGTAGAAACTAGCCCCATTACAACGGTATGAGTAGTTTTCCCCTAGACCGTTCTAGTTATTCGTTTCGAGCATCAGAACTGCGAAAATTTTGAGTTTCTCAAGCGTTTCTTACCTCAAAACTGCCATATCTCGCGAACGGATTGACCAATCCGCAAAGTTTCTGTTGCATCTGAAAGTAGAAACTAGCCCCATTACAACGGTATGAGTAGTTTTCCCCTAGACCGTTCTAGTTATTCGTTTCGAGCATCAGAACTGCGAAAATTTGGAGTTTCTCAAGCGTTTCTTACCTCAAAACTGCCATATCTCGCGAACGGATTGACCAATCCGCAAAGTTTCTGTTGCATCTGAAAGTAGAAACTAGCCCCATTACAACGGTATGAGTAGTTTTCCCCTAGACCGTTCTAGTTATTCGTTTCGAGCATCAGAACTGCGAAAATTTGGAGTTTCTCAAGCGTTTCTTACCTCAAAACTGCCATATC